>NC_081367.1:74294752-74359752 GCF_030684315.1 Stegostoma tigrinum | reverse complement strand
GCTGCCAAAATCAAACAGCCAGGCTCTGTGAGATGCAGGAGAAATGAGAAGTATTAAAAGAAAGTTAGAGGAGAGGACGGATAATGAAGAATGGAAAATGAGAGAGAGAAATAGTTTTTTTAGAAAGTTAGAAATAATTTTTTTTGCCTTGAGAGTTGTAGAGGAAAGCAGCTGGTAAGCTGAAAGGCTTGTTGCAGTTTATTGATGTGAAGGTGACAGTGAAGGTGATTTGTGTCAGATACATGTCAGACATGCTGTGTGTGACATGAGCATATTTGCAGCATCAGAACTTTAGCCTGGAACCCTGGAAGAGTGAATTGTTCTCCTGTTTTAGAACCTGTTTGATCATTTATTTCTGTAGCTCATAATGACTGTTAACAGTCAGGTCACCTGCTTCACCCATTTACCTTCCAACACCTGACAGTGAAAAGGACCTGAGATAGTAGGAACTGCACATGCTGCAGAATCTGAGATAACAAGGTGCAGAGCTGGATGAACACAGCAGGTCAAGCAGCATCATGCTGTCTGCTCCTATGATGCTGCTTGGCCTGCTGTGTTCATCCAGCTGTACACCTTGTTATATATCAATGAAAATGACCCGCTTGGTGCGTTTGCATCATTGTGTTCAAATAGGATTCACTCACACACGTGATAATGATAAATCAAAATCGCACTGCAGCCTCACAGCGCCAGGGACCCGGGTTCGATTCCATCCTCAGGCGACTGTCTGTGCGGAGTTTGCACATTGTTCTAGTGTCTGAGATAACAAAGTGTGGAGCTGGATGAACACAGCAGGCCAAGCAGCATCTCAGGAGCCCAAAAGCTGACATCAGATGAAGTGTCCAGGCCCGAAACGTCAGCTTTTGTGCTCCTGAGATACTGCTTGGCCTATTGTGTTAATCCAGCTCCACACTTTGTTATCTTGGATTCTCCAGCATCTGCAGTTCCCATTATCTCCCCATGTCTGCGTGGGTTTCCTCCGGGTGCTCCGGTTTCCTCTCACAGTCCAAAGATGTGCCGGCTAGGTGGATTGGCCCTGCCAAATTGCCTGTAGTGTTCAGAGGTGTGTGGGTTATAGGGGGGATGGGTCTGGGTGGGATGCTTCAAGGGGCAGTGTAGACTTGTTGGGCCAAAGGGCCTGTTTCCACACTGTTGGCAATCAAATCTTAAAAAAAAATCAAACGAGAGTAAGCATTGGTGAAGTTATCATATTACTGGGCACAGAAACACAGGCTGACAGTGCAAATGAAAACCAAAAGAACAGCGGATGCTGTAATCAGGAACAAAAACAGAAATTGCTGGAAAAGCTCAGCAGGTCTGGCAGCATCTGTGAAGGAGAAAACACACACACACACATATACACAAACCTCTACACCTACCTGCGGGGCTGAGCCAAAGTTCAATAGAGCAGCAAATTGGAAGCAGTCCTGCAACTAGAATCTCAGGGAGGAACCTTCCACTCCTGCAGGCTCACTGCTTGACTGTTTAACCTTCAGGAAAGACGAAGCTCTCTCACATTTATAACGAGCCAATCCCTGTAACTGTGTTAACTGACGGAGGAATGAGAGAGTATGTAATGGGGGCGGGGTCAGATCAGTAATACTGACAAAGTAAGAGGAATCTAAAAGATTGTGTGCAGCCAGGAAGCTCAGTTGGTGGCTCAGTGGTTCGCTCTGCCACCTCACAGCACCAGAGACCAGGGTTCGATCACACCCTCTGGCGGCTGTCTGTGTGGAGTTTGCACATTCTCCCCTTGTCTGTGCGGATTTGCTCCGGTTTCTTCCCACAGTCCAAAGATGTGCAGGTTAGAGCAGATTGGCCATGCTAAATTGTCCCGTAGTGCCCAGGGATGTGCAGGTTAGGGTGGATTGGCCATGCTAAATTGTCCCATAGTGCCCAGGGATGTGCGGGTTAGGGTGGATTAGCCATGCTAAATTGTCCCATAGTGCCCAGGGATGTGCGGGTTAGGGTTGATTAGCCATGCTAAATTGTCCCATAGTGCCCAGGGATGTGCAGGTTAGGGTGGATTGGCCATGCTAAATTGTCCCATAGTGCCCAGGGATGTGCGGGTTAGGGTGGATTGGCCATGCTAAATTGTCCCATAGTGCCCAGGGATGTGCAGGTTAGGGTTGATTGGCCATGCTAAATTGTCCCATAGTGCCCAGGGATGTGCAGGTTAGGGTGAATTGGCCATGCTAAATTGTCCCATAGTGCCCAGGGATGTGCAGGTTGGGGTGGATTGGCCATGCTAAATTGCCCCGTAGTGCCCAGGGATGTGCGGGTTAGGGTTGATTGGCCATGCTAAATTGTCCCATAGTGCCCAGGGATGTGCGGGTTAGGGTGGATTGGCCATGCTAAATTGTCCCATAGTGCCCAGGGATGTGCGGGTTAGGGTGAATTGGCCGTGCTAAATTGTCCCATAGTGCCCAGGGATGTGCGGGTTAGGGTGAATTGGCCATGCTAAATTGTCCCATAGTGCCCAGGGATGTGCAGGTTGGGGTGGATTGGCCATGGGAAATTGCCCAGAGTGTCGTGGAGTGTGCAGGTGGGTCAGCTACATGAAATGAAAGGTTACAGGGATCGTTTAACTCTGGGTGGGATGTTCTTTGGTGGATTGGAGTGAAATTGATGGGCTGAATGGCCTGCTCTGCCTTTAGGATTGCATGATTCCATCTGATTTTTAACTCAATGGACAAAAGATCAGTGAGGTTCCATAAACCACGTGTGGTCCTCCTATTCACGTTTCCGCAATGCGATGTGTCCAGGTGATTTTGGCTGCCAAGTGAAGTAACAGGAAGTCCATATTATTCAGACGCATTCATTGTACCGAGGCCAAAAATCTGGCTTAAATTACTAAAAGGTTCCTGGACAATGGGAGCAAGAAGGCCTAAGAGACTGTTACAAAAATTGGATCAGTTTCCATCCAGAGTCCTGTAGGTTTACAATTCAATCGGAATCAGCTCAGCCAGAGCAAATTACCAGGGTATTTCAAGTCAAATTATGTCAAGCAGAAAAACAGATTTCTGTGGTATCTTCTCCTCATTTTAGAAACATGTCATTCGAAACCAATCCTCTGGCAACAAATTGAACTAATCTCCCCAAACAAGTTATTCACTGTTCCCCAAATACTGCCTGTGCACATCCTTTTAAGAGGATTTAAGATTAAACACCCTTTTTAAGCTCAAGAATGCCAATAGAGCTGTTTTATAAGCTTTTTTTTCCTCTAACTTACTAACATAACCAGCAAACAGCTGTGATGAACGAAGCATATTGACAAAAAAAAATTGTTACAGAGGTAGTAGGAGACTACTACTGGAGAATCTGAGATAACAAGATGTGGAGCTGGATGAACACAGCGGGCCAAGCAGCATCAGAGGAGCAGGAAAGCTGACGTTTCAGTTTCAGAAGGAGGGTCTAGGCCCGAAACATCAGCTTTCCTGCTCCTCTGATGCTGCTTGGCCTGCTGTGTTCATCCAGCTCCACACTGTGTTATGACAAAAAAAATGTTGACTTTAAAAAGTGATCCAAATTTCTGCTCCAGTCCTATTGGTTGATGGCAAATTTTACAAAGAAGTGCAAAGTATTTTGAAATAACTCCACAAAGCCAGTATCCCGTCACCAAGTCACGCTTTATTCACACGTGTACGGTACACTCTGACCAGCTAGCTCAGAGACAGTCCCCAGATTGAGGGGAATTCCTGGGACTCCTGTTTGTATCTGTCAGCCAGGACTCCCCGATTGGCCCAGGTTAACAACCCCAATCAGGGAATTCATACGCAATGAGATCCCTCTGACGAACCTCGTTCCCACAGGATTTATTTATAGTCCAAAAGTAGGACATTTGGTTCTTCATCCCTCTCTGTTCGATCATCTCAATGTGAGCTCTCACGTAATCTGTTTTAATGGGCACATGGTGGTGATGAAGTGGGTGGAGGCAAGGTGGCACTGGAGAATGGCAATGGACAGAGCTATTGTGGCAGTGCCATGGCTAGGCCTGGGTACCTGATGGCAGAAATGATGACACTCTGACTGTGGCAGGGTGCAGCGGCTCTGGGGCACTGAGTGCGCGCAGACTGAGGGGTGTTCTTTGTGCACTCTGTTGTTCTGGGGGCAAGGACTCATGGGTGGAGCCAGAGGAGTGATCCCGACAATTCCCTTTAGTCGTATCTTTTATTTCTGTTTCTGTTTTCAATCCTGTGTTTTGTTCTAGGATAGCGCTGGAGAACAGCGACATTTGT
This sequence comes from Stegostoma tigrinum, assembly GCF_030684315.1. Lineage (NCBI taxonomy): Eukaryota > Metazoa > Chordata > Chondrichthyes > Orectolobiformes > Stegostomatidae > Stegostoma > Stegostoma tigrinum. Next base: position 74,355,514 of record NC_081367.1, on the reverse strand, counting down.
ACACTTTTTTTTCTCTGTACTCCTGTATTCCTGTACTCGCGGTGACAGTAAAATCAAAATCTAGTCTTTAGCGAATGTTGGTAGATCAATGCATTTAAACAGAAAACAACATCTGAAAAACAGCCCAGTTTTCAGCACAATTATTTGCTGATTGGGCCCATGGTGACTATGTTTGGGTCCTTTAAATCCGTCGCCAGCTGTTACATAGCTTTAATCCATTGAACTGCAAGTTCCCTTGTATGTAGCACCACCCTGACTTGGGAAAATATTGCAGTTCCTTCACAGATCCTATACTGTTGCTGGGTTAAAAAAAAGATAGAATGTAGGTGTCACTGGCTGGGGCAGCATTTATTCCCCCTCCCTCATTGCACCCTGAGAAGGTGGGGTTGAGCTGCCTTCTTGAACTACTGTGGTCCATCTGCTGTGGGTTGACCCACAGTGCCCTTAAGGAAGTAATTTTGACAGTGAAGGAACAGCGATATATTGCCACGTCAGGATGGTGGGTGACTTGGAGGGGAATTTGGATGTGGTGGTGCTCCCATGTATCTGCTGCCCTTGTCCTTCTAGATGGAAGTGGTCATGGGTTTGGAAGGTGCTGCCTGAGGATCTTTGGTGAATTTCTGCAGTGCATCTTGTAGATAGTACTCACTGCTGCTACTGAGCATCGGTGGTGGAGGGAGTAGGATGCTTGTGGATGTGGTGCCAATCAAGCGGCTGCTTTGTCCTGGATGGTGTCAAGTTTCTTGAGTGTTGTTGGGGCTGCACTCATCCAGGCAAGTGGGGAGTATTCCATCACACTCCAGACTTGTGCCTTGTAGATGGTGGGACAGGCTCTGGGGAGTCAGGTTCACCTAGAACTGCTTCCTAACATCAATGACCTAAACCACCGGAAGGACCTGAAAGTGACCAGCAGCTTCTCAGAAATATCTGGTAACAATAACTGAGCAAAAAATGTTGAAGTTGCCACTGACACTCATATCCCCTGAACATATTTTATGAATAGTGCCAGGCAGGTTCAGGGGTGAGGGTTATGTTGGTCTTAATCAATTAACTGGCATTTTTGTGAGAAGGTCTGGGTGAGATTGCTGTGATTATTTTATTGTTTGTTTTACTTTGCACATTCACGCACTAGCAGCAGCTATTATCACATTGTACGCAGTTAGTTTCCACCTGAACCCTTTTCAGATTTTTCGTGTATTTTCGAAGAGTTTAATAGATACAGTGGATGAAAGGAGATTTGGAAAACAATGATTTTATTGCAACGAGATGTAACTTATTGGCTTTGTTCTAGTTAGGGGCGTGGTTATGTAACCTCACTGGCTGTGCCTTGTCTTGAAGTCACACCATCACAGAAATGTTGCAGAACAAGAGGAGGCCCTTTGGCCCATCATATGTGTACCGGCTCATTAAAGGAGCCCCATTACGTAGTATCAATCTTCTGATTCTTCCCCATGCCCTCGCACGTTACTTTTATGTGTCTGTTTTTTTTCATGTCCTTGCAGTGAAAGTATAAATTGTTGGAGGACTTATTCATCAGGAAGCCCCTTCCGGACACATTACAATCCCAAACAAGGAAAAGGGGAGAATATAAGGGATTTCAGATCAGGATCACATCTGATAGCAGATCCCCTCTCTCCTTCAGAGGCTGAGCAACCTACTGTACCATTTTCTATCAGCTCCCAGCTCTCTCTTTCTGATCCAACATGCATTGTATTTCTGATCAGTTACATAGGGCCGACCAGCTGCTGAGACAATCAGTTCGTCCCTGATTGACCATCCCACCGCCAGCAGAAAGATCAAACCATTGCAGGTTCTAGCATGGGCTGACATTCTGCTCCTCCCAGTATCCACACTGGAAACAAGTTCAAAAATTATTACTCCGCCCCACCCCCCGCAACCTCTCAAGGAAGCTCTGTCCAAAAGTAGGACCACACCCACAATCTGTAAGGTTGTGTAGTACCTGGCATTGGGAAGAGAACGGGGCTTTTGCCTTTCAGAGCATAGGCAATTGACTGAGGGGAAATGATTGCAACATGTACAATGATGAGGGGCATAAATACAAAGGAACTTTTCCCCTGGTTGAGGGATCAATGACAAGGGGATATAGGTTTAAGGAAAGCGACAGGAGAGTTTAGAAGGGGATGTGAGGAAAGCCATTTTGACCCATAACATGGTGGGAATGTGAAACTCAGTGCCTGTGAGGGTGTGAGAAACAGGAACATTGGAGGAGTATTCAGATACGCAGATGAGAGGCCAGTGCAGGCAGAGTTATGGGCCACATGCTGGGAAATAGGATTAGATTAGTTACATGGTTGTTTTTAACTAGCTCAGAGACAACGGGGTGAAAGGTCTGTTTCTGTGCTGTCGATCTCGATGAATCTAATCCGGTAAGTTTGACCACGGCTGTTGGCATTTCTGTTTGCACAGGTGAAAGATGTGAAGCTGACATAAATGAGTGTGACAGCGATCCCTGCCATCACGGAGGGACTTGTGTGAATCAAGCAAATGGCTACACCTGTCACTGCCCTGAAGGCTGGATGGGAATTCACTGTGATGTCCGTAAGTGTGTCAGTCTTCTTATCGACCTGCTACTTCTTCGGTCCTGCTCAGAAATTGTGGTGGCAGAATTCTCTTTTGCTTGAGGGCTCATTCATCCCAAAGGTCTTTAACCATGCACAAGGTCACTGACTCTTAGCATGCTTCATTGTTAGATTGATTAAAAACATCCACAGGAACTGTGCACACCTCCCGTTTGAATACTGCCTTTTCTTCCCCAGTGGAAACAATCATTGGTTCTAGAAATAATTATGCTTGTATATCAATAATTCTGATTATCTTTGCACCCTTCCTCCCTCTCCTTGGAGGGATCTGTCCTCTTGTGATATCCCCCAGTGAATCACAAACTGCAAGCCACATTGATTTTCATCTCAATGCAGTAAGAAATTTGACCAAAGTGGATATTAAGCTGTCAATTAAAAGCAGAAAAGGGGCCTTGACCAATTGGGCCTATGGGCTGAGGAGTGGCAGATGGGGTTTAATTTGGATAAATGCAAGGTGTGACATTTTAGTGAAACATTAAGGATTTGTGCAGTTAATGGTAGCACCCTGGGCAGTGTTGCAGAACAGAAAGACCCAGGAGTTCAGGTACACAGTTCTTTGAGATTCACATCACAGGTAGACAGGGTGGTTCAGAAGGCATTTAACATCTTCATCATTCAGATCACTGATTAGAGGAGTTGGGATGTCATGTTGGGGTTGTAGAGGATGTTGGCGAGGCCACTCCTGGAGTACTGTGTGCAGTTCCAGTCACCCTGCTATAGGAATGATCTTTTTAAATTGGAGAGGGTTCAGAAAAAAAATTACCAAGATGCTGCTAGGAATGGAGCGTTGGAGTTATAAAAAATAGGCTGGGACTTCTTTCACTGGAACGTGGGAGGTTGAGCCTTATAGATTTTTATAAAACCATGAGGGGGCACACAGAAGGTAAATAGCAAAGGTCTTTTTCCAAGGGAGGGAGACGGATCAAAGCTAGAGGGCATATTTCTAAGGTGAGAGGAGAAGTAAAGAGAAGGGACTGGAGCAGAAACTTGATCACACTGAGAATTGTGTGTGGAATGAACTGCCAGAGGAAATCGTAGATTCAGGCACAGTTTCAACATGTAAAAAACATTTGGACAGGTACATGAATAGGAAAGGTTTAGAGAGATATGGGACAAACGCAGGCAGGTGGGACTAATTTAGTTTGGTAAACTTGGTCAGCATGGATTAGTTGGACCAAAGGGTCTGTTTCTGTGCTGCATTACTCTATAAACGTCATAATATCCTCTTAATTCATACTCACCTAAGTTTGATAAATCTATTTCCGAGCAACGATGATTCATTTTGCTGTGCTACACAGATTGCAAAATTCAAATCATTGGGTGAATGGAAGGTTTTAATGTCAATATCAGCGATCAGGAATAGACAGGATAACTGCAGTCTTGCTTCCAACAATGTACATAATTTACAAATGTAAACAATTTTTTGTATAGATCTGGAGTGGAAATCTGATCGGATGGCTGAGAGTCTAAACAATATGCCCCGCCACTCCCTGTACATTATCATCGGAGCACTCTGCGTGGCCTTTGTGCTGATGCTGATCATTTTGATAGTGGGGATCTGTCGCATTAGCCGCATTGAATACCAGGGCTCCTCCAGGCCATCTTATGAGGAATTCTACAACTGCAGGAGCATCGACAGTGAATTCAGCAGCGCAATTGCTTCAATCCGGCATGCCAGGTATGGGTGTGTGGTGTTACTCAGCGTCACGTTCACCGAAAAATTAACATCCAAAGCAACCACACTTAGAAACAGAAAACAGAAGTTTTACGACACATCGGGAAGCCGTTGCCAATTGTCAGAAAAATCCAGCTGCTTCACAAATATCCTTTCGGTACGGAATCTGCTCTCCTCACCCGGCCAGGCCTACGCTTGACTAGACTCACAGCAATGTCATTGACTCCTAACGCTGCCCCAGGAAATTAGGGATGGTCCAGCCAGTGACACCCTTATCCCGTGAATGAAGACAAAAAGCAATTGGCCCTTTGGGCCCATGCTGGCTGGAAGAGAATGATCCCAATGCATTGAGAGTTGATGCAGCTGGAACTCTTTGCATCAGTGGGTCTACATTCCCAGCATCATCTGGATAAAAAAATTATCTGCTCCACTGCTCTCCTTCCAGCCTTCTACCAGTTACTTTGGATTTGTCCCCACTGGTTATTGGCCTGTCCGTTTTCAGGGAAAATAGTCCATAAGGCTATAAGACATAGGAGTGGAAGTAAGGCCATTCGGCCCATTGAGTCCACCCTGCCATTTAAATCATGGCTGATGGGCATTTCAACTCCACTTCCCTGCACTCTCCCCATAGCCCTTGATTCCTTGTGAGATCAAGAATTTGTCGATCTCTGCCTTGAAGGCATCTAACGTCCCGGCCTCCACTGCACTCCGTGGCAATGAATTCCACAGGTCCACCACTCTCTGGCTGAAGAAATGTCTCCTCATTTCCGTTTTAAATTGACCCCCTCTAATTATAAGACTATGCCCATGGGTCCTAGTCTCCCCACCTAATGGAAACAACTTCCTAGCGTCCACCCTTTCTAAGCCATATGTTATCTTGTAAGTTTCTATTAGATCTCCCTTCAACCTTCTAAACTCTAATGAATGCAATCCCAGGATCCATAGCTGTTCATCGTATGTTAAACCTACCATTCCAGGGATCATCCGTGTCCCTTCCTTTCCTCACTTCGTACACCCCAATTACATTCCCCTGTCAGTCTCTTCTATTCCAAAGGCACCAAGCCAGGCTACCAATCCCAGCTCAGAACGAAAACTCTGCAATTTATTCTATCATCAGAGGTCACTGTCACTAACCAGCTGTTGCCCTTTGAACTCAGCAGCTTGCTAGATCACTTCAGAGGGCGGGTCAGAGTTAACCCCATTGGTATGTGACTGGAGTCACATGGAGATCAGACCAGGTAACGACAGCAGATTTCTCCCCTAAAGGACATTAATGAAGCCAGATGGGTGATAGTTTCTTCATCATCCTGACTGAGAGTAGCTTCACGATCCAGGAATGGAATGTAAACCCTGCCATTGCCAGAGTGGGATTCAATCCTTCACCCTGAAAGCATTCACCTGGATCTCAGGTGTAACGCACCCAGTGACCTTGTCACCGTGCATTCCTCATAAGGCAGTTGGTGTAGTTTAAATGGATTTCGACAAGGTCCCTCGTGGGAGACTGACAAAGAAAGTAAAAGCATGCACGATACAGGGTAGCTTGAGAAGATGGATCGAAAACTGGCTGAGTGCCAGGAGACAGAGGGGGGTGGTGGTAGATGGCTTTATGTGAGACTGGAGCCACAATGGTGCACCACAGGGCTGGTTCCCTTATAGTTCACAACGGATATAAACAGATGATGGCGTTCAGTTAGCTCAGCTGGCTGGGCACCTGGTTTACAAAACAGAATGACACCAACAGTGTGGGTTCAATACCTACACAAGCTGGGGTTATCATGAAGGGGTCACCTTTCTCAGCCTGAGCCCCTCACCCAAGGCACGGTGACCCTCAGCCATGTCTAATGAGAGAGCAGCCCCATGGTCTGGTTGGAAACAATATAGATGAGAAGGTGGGGTGATAGTAAGCAGGTTTGTGGATAACACAGAGATTTCCCAGGTGGCTGACAATGAGCAAGAAGGCGTTAGGATATGGGACAATTTACACAGATTAGTCAGATGGGCTCATCAGTGACTGATAGAGATTAACGCCAAAAATAATGAAAATAGTTGGAAGAATAACAAGACAAGGGAGTACCCAATGAATGACAGGACACTCAGAAGCTCAGAGGAACAGTGGGATCTTGGAATGCTTATCCTGAAGCTGGCAGGATTGGTTCGTAATGTAGTCAAGAAGGTAGTTCCGACACTGACCTTTATCAGTTGTGGCATTCATCACGAGAGCAGGAAGGTTTCATTGGAGCTATACAGGACTCTATAAAAACCAGAAGAACTGCAGATGCTGTAAATCAGGAACAAACACAGAGGTTGTTGGAAAAGCTCAGCAGGTCTGGCAGCATCTGCAGAGAGAAATCAGAGTTAATGTTTCAGGTCCAGTGACCCTTCCTCAGAAATTTGTTCTGAGGTCAGCTCAGAATCAACCATATTACTGTGGGTCTGGAGTCACATGTAGGTCAGGTAAAGACAGCAGTTTCCTTCCCTAAAGGACATTAGTGAACCAGATGGGGTTTTCCTGACAATCAACAATGGATTCACAGTCATCATTAGACTCTTAACTCCAGATGTTTTATTGAATGGAAATTCCACCATCTGCCATGGCGGGATTTGAACCCAGGTCCCCAGAACATTATCTGGGTCTCTGGATTAACAGTCCAGCAATGATACCACCTGGCCATCACCACCCCTGTTAACAAGACCATGAGGGATATAGACACTGTGAATGGAAAGCAGCTATTGACCCTTGGTTGAAGGGTCATTAACAAAAGAGGCATATTTATAAGTTGAAAGGCAGAAGGTTTAGAAGGGATTTGAGGGAAAGTATTTTCACACAGAGGGTGATTGGGGTTGGAATGAACTGCCTGGGATGGGAGTTGAGGCAGGAAACCTCACAACTGTTCAAAAATACTGGGATGAGCACCTGTAGTGTCATTACATTCATGGCTATGGGCTCAGGGCTGGAACATGGGGCTAGTGTAGATGGGTCGGCACGGACTAAATGGGCCAAAGGGTCTCTTTTGTATTGTATAACTCTGTGACGTCTCCCTGTACCATCCTTAGCTTGGTCACCTGCTCCACATAATGCAGCAATCGGAATATACTGCAGGACTCCAGCTGCCTCGTAACTATTCTGTTTTATATAGTCTAGCATAACGTTCCTTCTCTTCTACTCCATGTCTCAGTCAATAACAGAAAGTATCTAATTAATCTCAGAGTTCTGGGGCCATGTAGTGAAGGGCATCCTATACCTCTCAGCACCTATTGTATATTTCTGTGGCTCATCTTCCTCCCAGCTGCATTCTCTCGCACTTTCTCAACATTAAACTGCATTTGCTACTTTCCTGCCTATCTGCCTAAACCATTTGCATCTTTCTTCAGTCCTCACTATCTGCCACACAATAAATCCATTAGACTGTTCTAAACAGCCGCAATGCTACCGATCTTAATATAACCATCCCAGGCAGTTCATTCTCATTGTGAAGGCTCTAAGGTTTATCTTCAACACAAGCAAAATCAGAAATTGCTGGAAAAGCTCAGCAGGTCTGACAGCATCTGTGGAGAGAAAGCAGAGATAATGTTTCGGGTCGAGTGACCCTTCCTCAGAAATGGGTTTGTCCTCCTCTGTCTCAAAGGCACAGCTTCCCATTCTCACTTGACCTTGTCATGGGATGTATCATAATGCTGCTTCTCACTAATTGTCTTCATTAATCTTGTTTAGGTTTGGCAAGAAGGCCAGGCCAGTAATGTATGACGCGACCCCTGTGGCTTACGAAGATTACAGCCCCGACGATAAACCGTTGGTCACTCTCATCAAAACAAAGGATTTGTAAAGCACATCTTTTATAGGTGTGAGAAAGAAAAATGAAAGAACAAACACACCCACGCTAAATATTTTTAAGACAATGTATTGCTCAAAGATCTGAAAGATTTGCTTTCTGAATTAGATTGTCATTCTCCAATAGCTAATCATATAAACCGTTCTACAAATTAAAATTGTTTGTGTTTCTGAATTACCTGGTATGTTAATGAAATATATTTTCAATGTTGCTATTGACCTTAAAAGTATTTATCTTTTGTTGTAAATAATTTGCAGAAAATGTGAGAGTTCTGAGTTATAGAATCTGGGTGTCAGTATATTTATGTTTTCCTGTCCGTGTGAAATTAAATGCACCATAGCTTGGAGGAATTGAGATTTATCTTTGATCGCTAAATTTCTTTAACTGATTTTATTGAGAAAATGGGTGGCACAGAAACTTACAACTCTGTGCCTCTATCTCTGGTTCTCGGGCACAAATTGTGCCCAAAATACTGGGACTTATTTCTGTTCTGTGTGAAAACTGAAGTGGTCCAAAAAAATACAAGAACAGCCTGCAATTTGTTAAAAGGATGGTGGTCTCATTTGGAAAAACTGGAAGAAAAGCCAATTGGGGGAAAAAAAATGTGCTGCAGCTTTGAGCTGTTCCTCCCTGCATCAAATAGAAATTACACTGGACCCAGCTGTTGATTCACATTGAATGTCAAATATTGGGGACATGGTCTTAATCCCATTCAACCAGGTCCCAGTTGGGAACAATGCCTTCAACTTAACTACATAATCAACATCTTCTCCAAAGCCAGAAGTCACATGATACCAACTTGTAGTCCAACAGGTTTATTTGAAATCACAAGCTTTCGGAGCACTGCTCCTTCATCAGGTGAAGCTTGTGTTTTCAAACAAACCTGTTGGATTGTAACCATGTGCTATGTGATTTCTGACCCTGTCCTCCCTCGTCCAACACCGACACCTCCACATCATCTTCTCCCAAGTTATTCTCGAAAAGGAAATAACAAAAGAAAGAATACTTAAAATTCGGACTGATCATTTGAAACTGTTTTTTTAAAAGGAGTCCTGATGCTGAAACTCAATGATCAAAATCAACTGGATTGTGTCTTGCTCAATACTTAAGCGGAAATTTCTTTAATTTCTACAGGCTATGGTATGTTACGGCGAATTTACCTAAAGAGAGAGCCTCATCATTAGTTCCTTTTTTTGAAAAATCAGTTGTGAATATTCGTTATCATTAGATATTTAATTTACTTGGAAATTTTCAATCAAATCTTCCAAATGTTAGACCCTTAAAGGAGGAATTAGCAGATGCAAGTTAGTGACACTGATAATGAAATAAGTGCCCAGAGGCTGATGTCCCATCACCAAGTCCCCCCTTTAGTTACTCTTGCACAGTACACTGGCTGTGATCAACCAGCTCAGAGTCAGTCCCCTGAACTGAGGGGATTCTAAACTGCTTATTTCCACCAGCACCCATGTTGTGTGTTTGCACATGTCAGACACTGTTAAAAAAAGCATTAGGTGTATAAAGAACTTTATTGATAACCCTCCACCTAGAAAAATATCCGTGTGGCCAAATACCCAGTAGCAAGCAAGGCTGCTCTGGGGACAATGCCTGTGTGAACGAAAAGGTGAAGGGGAGGGTACAGATCAAATCAAAACAGAATTAGAAGGGGACCTCATGTTCGTATTGGTCAGCCAGGGCTTTCCCTATTGGCCCAGGTTAACAACCCCAATCAAGGATCTTGTAGTCAATGAGATCCACCAGGTTCCAATCACAACAGATTATGTTGAAGTAGCAAAGTGAAATAGTGATACTCTGACTTAATGGATATAATACAACTGTATCATTTCGGCTCCCATCCAGTAGCAAAATATTGGGCCGCTTGTGATACAGTGGTAACATTCCTGTCTCTGAATCAGGAGGCCTGGGTTAAAGTCCCACCTGCTTTGCTGATGTGTCATGACATAGCTGAATGGGTTGTTTGGGAAAAAATCTCCGATCCTCAATGTCTGTTCGCAGCTACTTTCCCTGCACATAAAACAACATCTAGTTGTTGAAGAAGAATATTGCTCCAAAAAGAAGCATGTAACAGACTAGAATAAGGGAAAGGATACTATAAATGATCAGTAACAAAAATAGAGATTGCTGGAAAAGCTCAGCAGGTTCGGTAGCGCCTGTGGAGAAGAAAACAGAGTCAACATCTCTGATTTCATATAATCCCTACAGTGTGGGGGCAGGCCATTCAGTCCACACAGACTCCCACTCAGACCCATCCCCCTTTAACCCTGCATTTCCCACAGCTAATCCACACATCGCAGGACACTAGGGGTAATTAATCATGGCCAATCCGTCTAACCTGCACATCTTTGGACTGTGGGAGGAAGCCCACACAGGTAGCTGCCTGAGGGTGGAAATGAACCTGGGTCGCTATGAGCAGCAGTGCTAACCACTGTACCACCCCAAGATGCTGCCCGACCTACTGAGCTTTTCCAGCAGTCTCTATTTTTGTTTCTGATTTACAGCATCTGCAGTTCTTTCGGGGTTTTTTTCTAACTGGTCACCTAACCAACAAAACCAGAAACGAACCTACTGCAAAACCTTTACCTTCTTACTGCTGGGAAGATATATTTGTTTCAAAGTAAACCCGGATGATGTGTTCCATACATTGTTTACATTAATTTGATCTAATCCTGCAAATCAGAATTTTTAAAAAAAACAGAGCACAAGACATTTCAATAACCTGATGTCTCATTTCCACATTTTCCTCTTGTGTTACCAATCAGGTAAATTGTCATCAGAATGATATACCTCTTTAAAGTTAGTGGAAATCACTTATGACTAATTTTTTAAAAAAACACAGACAAGAATGTTGAGAGACTCACTCTTTGGATAGCTAGTTTTTAGTAATCAATATTGTAATAAAACTTAAAGATAAAACGTCTATAAAATGTGATACAGTTATGCATTCTTAATCAAGCTGCAATGACATTTAAAGAGTGACATTGTACCTTTCAAGCAAAAATATTCTGTTGTGTGCAAGTTGAACATTTTAACATTCGCTCCTGTTTTTCCTTGCTTGGAATATGATCGTGCAATATCTTTGTGCTTTATTTTGTCTATTTCGCTCTTCTGTAACCGGTATTATTTTTGTGCAAGTATTCAATCAACGTATTGAAATGTAAACTATGTCTTCAATATCAAAGTTCTCGGAGGTCAGCAGACCCTGTTTGTGACAGAAGTGACCATTCAACTTGCTGCATTTCATACGCGTGTTGAAGCTGTATGTTCAAAGAAACAATAAAACTCTTAAAGAAATTATCTATCGCATTAGCAATGCAAAGATTTTTGATGGTCTCAGTTCATTGCGTTTTTAATTAATTGGGTTGAATGATAAATCTTGCACTCTTCCGTCTTCAAATACTATTCAGCTGAGGGCATGTACTGAACATTACAGTCACACACAGTTCCAGAGTTTACATTCTTCAATGTTAATAGGCCCTGGAACATGAGGACTGTATTCTCCAATGTGTCTGTGGATGAAAGCCCCACTGAAAACACAGTCAGAATAGACTTTGCACATTCTCCCCATGCCTGTGTGGGTTTCCTCCAGGTGCTCCAGTTTTCTCCCACAGTCCAAATATGTGCAGGTTAGGGTGGGTTGGCCGTGCTAAATTACCCATAGTGTTCAGGGATGTGCAGACTAGGGAGGATTAGAACACGGTTACGGGGGTAGGTTGTGGGGTGGGCCTGGCTGAGATGCTCTTGGGAGGGTCGGTGTGGATTTGATGGGCATGGTGGCTTCTGTTCGCACTGTAAGGATTCTATGAGCATTTATCATTAGATATTACTTCTTACAGTATTGTTTTTGGAATTAGTCCCATATTAGCCTTTCTGATGGTGACAAGGATGGTGAATAAAATCATTCTAGTTGATCCTGTCACAGTTGCCGCACCCCCCCCAACAGGGACAACAGTCTGGAGGAGCGGTCAGTGCCACAGGAAGAAGGTCAGTGTCCTTCCCCACTCCACCATCTTCTCTCCAATGCCTCCTACTCCGTTTCTCTCGTCTCCTATACCCACGTCCCACCAAGACTCATGCTCTAACACTCTCACTGTTAGCTCCAACATCTTCCCCCACTCACCGTTACCCAGCCCAACCACTAACATCACGAATACAACAGAGCCTCTGTGCTGCCTGCTCTCTCACTGAGTACAGCCCTCTGCCTGCACCCACACTGCCATCCACTGTAATCCCGGCCTCTTTCTCATTTCATGAAGAAAACACACTACAAGAATGTAGAAAGATTCATGAGGGCTGCCTGGCATTCAGCTCCTCAACCCTTGTGGATTGTAGAGAAGGATCTGTGTCAATGCCAGTGTCCGTGGAGCGAGTGGAGTGGGTGGACAGTGTCTGTGGAGCGAGGGGAGCGGGTGGACAGTGTCTATGTAGCGAGGGGAGCGGGTGGACAGTGTCTATGGAACGTGGGGAGCAGGTGGGCAGTGTCTATGAAGCGTGGGGAGCGGGTGGACAGTGTCTATAGAGCGTGGGGAGCGGGTGGACAGTGACTATGGAGCGAGGGGAGCGGGTGGACAGTGCCTATGGAGCGTGGGGAGTGGGTGGCTAGTGTCCATGGAGTGAGGTGAGCGGATGGACAGTGTCCATGGAGCATGGAGACCCGGTGGCCAGTGTCCATGGAGTGTGGGCAACGGGTGGACAGTGTCTATGGAGCGTGGGGAGCAGGTGGGCAGTGTCTATGGAGCGTGGGGAGCGGGTGGACAGTGTCTATAGAGCATGGGGAGCGGGTGGGCAGAGTCTATGGAGCATGGGGAGTGGGTGGACAGTGTCTATGGAGAGTGAAAAGCAGGTGGACAGTGTCCATGGAGCGTGGGGAGTGGGTGGACAGTGTCCATGGAGCGTGGGGAGTGGGTGGACAGTGTCCATGGAGCATGGGGAGCAGGTGGACAGTGTCTATGGAGTGAGGGAAGGGGACGGACAGTGTCTATGGAGCATGGGAAGCGGGTGGACAGTGTCTATGGAGCGTGGGGAGTGGGTGGCCAGTGTCTATGGAGTGTGGAGAGTGGGTGGACAGTGTCTATGGAGCGAGGGGAGTGGGTGGACAGTGTCTATGGAGTGTGGGGAGTGGGTGGCCAGTGTCTATGGAGCATGGGGAGCGGGTGGACAGTGTCTATGGAGCATGAGGAGCAGGTGGACAGTGTCTATGGAGCGTGGGGAGTGGGTGGCCAGTGTCTATGGAGCGTGGGGAGTGGGTGGACAGTGTCTATGGAGCGTGGGGAGTGGGTGGCCAGTGGGTGGACAGTGTCTATGGAGCGTGGGGAGTGGGTGGCCAGTGTCTATGGAGTGTGGGGAGTGGGTGGACAGTGTCTATGGAGCATGGGGAGCGGGTGGACAGTGTCTGTGGAACGTGGGGAGCGTATATACAGTGTCTATGGAGCGAGATGAGCGGGTGGACAGTGTCTATGGAGCGTGGGGAGTGGGTGGCCAGTGTCTATGGAGCGTGGGGAGTGGGTGGACAGTGTCTATGGAGCGAGGGGAGCGGGTAGACAGTGTCTATGGAGTGTGGGGAATGGGTGGACAGTGTCTACAGGGCGTGGGGAGTGGGTGGACAGTGTCTATGGAGCGAGGTGAGCGGATGGACATTGTCTATGGAGCGTGAGGAGCGGGTGGACAGTGTCTATGGAGCGTGGGGAGTGGGTGGACAGTGTCTATGGAGTGAGGGGAGCGGATGGACAGTGTCTATGGAGCGTGGGGAGTGGGTGGACAGTGTCTATGGAGCGAGGGGAGCGGGTGGACAGTGTCCATGGAGCATGGGGAGCGGGTGGGCAGTGTCTATGGAGTGTGGGGAACTGGTGGACTGTGTCTACAGAGCGTGGGGAGTGGGTGGACATTGTCTATGGAGCGAGGTGAGCGGATGGACAGTGTCTATGGAGCATGAGGAGCAGATGGACAGTGTCTATGGAGCGTTGGGAGTGGGTGGCCAGTGTCTATGGAGTGAGGGGAGCGGGTGGACAGTGTCTATGGAGCATGGGGAGTGGGTGGCCAGTGTCTATGGAGTGAGGGGAGCGGGTGGACAGTGTCTGTGGAGCGAGGGGAGCGGGTGGACAGTGTCTATGGAGCATGGGGAGTGGGTGGACAGTGTCTGTGGAGTGAGATGAGCGGATGGACAGTGTCCATGGAGCGTGGGGAGTAGGTGGCCAGTGTCTATGGAGCGTGGGGAGCGGGTGGACAGTGTCTATAGAGCATGGGGAGCGGGTGGGCAGAGTCTATGGAGCATGGGGAGTGGGTGGACAGTGTCTATGGAGTGAGGGGAGTGGGTGGACAGTGTCTATGGAGCATGGGGAGCGGGTGGACAGTGTCTATGGAGCATGAGGAGCAGGTGGACAGTGTCTATGGAGCATGGGGAGCGGGTGGACAGTGTCTATGGAGCGTGGGGAGTGGGTGGACAGTGTCTATGGAGCGAGGGGAGCGGGTGGACAGTGTCCATGGAGCATGGGGAGCGGGTGGGCAGTGTCTATGGAGTGTGGGGAACTGGTGGACTGTGTCTACAGAGCGTGGGGAGTGGGTGGACATTGTCTATGGAGCGAGGTGAGCGGATGGACAGTGTCTATGGAGCATGAGGAGCAGATGGACAGTGTCTATGGAGCGTTGGGAGTGGGTGGCCAGTGTCTATGGAGTGAGGGGAGCGGGTGGACAGTGTCTATGGAGCATGGGGAGTGGGTGGCCAGTGTCTATGGAGTGAGGGGAGCGGGTGGACAGTGTCTGTGGAGCGAGGGGAGCGGGTGGACAGTGTCTATGGAGCATGGGGAGTGGGTGGACAGTGTCTGTGGAGTGAGATGAGCGGATGGACAGTGTCCATGGAGCGTGGGGAGTAGGTGGCCAGTGTCTATGGAGCGTGGGGAGCGGGTGGACAGTGTCTATAGAGCATGGGGAGCGGGTGGGCAGAGTCTATGGAGCATGGGGAGTGGGTGGACAGTGTCTATGGAGTGAGGGGAGTGGGTGGACAGTGTCTATGGAGCATGGGGAGCGGGTGGACAGTGTCTATGGAGCATGAGGAGCAGGTGGACAGTGTCTATGGAGCGTGGGGAGTGGGTGGCCAGTGTCTATGGAGCGTGGGGAGTGGGTGGCCAGTGTCTATGGAGCGTGGGGAGTGGGTGAACAGTGTCTATGGAGCGTGGGGAGTGGGTGGCCAGTGGGTGGACAGTGTCTATGGAGCGTGGGGAGTGGGTGGCCAGTGTCTATGGAGTGTGGGGAGTGGGTGGACAGTGTCTATGGAGCATGGGGAGCGGGTGGACAGTGTCTGTGGAACGTGGGGAGCGTATATACAGTGTCTATGGAGCGAGATGAGCGGGTGGACAGTGTCTATGGAGCGTGGGGAGTGGGTGGCCAGTGTCTATGGAGCGTGGGGAGTGGGTGGACAGTGTCTATGGAGCGAGGGGAGCGGGTAGACAGTGTCTATGGAGTGTGGGGAATGGGTGGACAGTGTCTACAGGGCGTGGGGAGTGGGTGGACAGTGTCTATGGAGCGAGGTGAGCGGATGGACATTGTCTATGGAGCGTGAGGAGCGGGTGGACAGTGTCTATGGAGCGTGGGGAGTGGGTGGACAGTGTCTATGGAGTGAGGGGAGCGGATGGACAGTGTCTATGGAGCGTGGGGAGTGGGTGGACAGTGTCTATGGAGCGAGGGGAGCGGGTGGACAGTGTCCATGGAGCATGGGGAGCGGGTGGGCAGTGTCTATGGAGTGTGGGGAACTGGTGGACAGTGTCTACAGAGCGTGGGGAGTGGGTGGACATTGTCTATGGAGCGAGGTGAGCGGATGGACAGTGTCTATGGAGCATGAGGAGCAGATGGACAGTGTCTATGGAGCGTTGGGAGTGGGTGGCCAGTGTCTATGGAGTGAGGGGAGCGGGTGGACAGTGTCTATGGAGCATGGGGAGTGGGTGGCCAGTGTCTATGGAGTGAGGGGAGCGGGTGGACAGTGTCTGTGGAGCGAGGGGAGCGGGTGGACAGTGTCTATGGAGCATGGGGAGTGGGTGGACAGTGTCTGTGGAGTGAGATGAGCGGATGGACAGTGTCCATGGAGCGTGGGGAGTAGGTGGCCAGTGTCTATGGAGTGTGGGAAGTGGGTGGACAGTGTCTATGGAGCATGGGGAGCGGGTGGACAGTGTCTATGGAGCGTGGGGAGTGGGTGGCCAGTGTCTATGGAGCGAGGGGAGTGGGTGGACAGTGTCTATGGAGTGTGGGGAGTGGGTGGCCAGTGTCTATGGAGCGTGGGGAGTGGGTGGCCAGTGTCTATGGAGCGTGGGGAGTGGGTGGACAGTGTCTATGGAGCGAAGGGAGTGGGTGGACAGTGGGTGGACAGTGTCTATGGAGCGTGGGGAGTGGGTGGCCAGTGTCTATGGAGTGTGGGGTGTGGGTGGACAGTGTCTATGGAGCGTGGGGAGTGGGTGGCCAGTGTCTATGGAGTGTGGGGAGTGTGTGGACAGTGTCTATGGAGCATGGGGAGCGGGTGGACAGTGTCTGTGGAACGTGGGGAGCGTATATACAGTGTCTATGGAGCGAGATGAGCGGGTGGACAGTGTCTATGGAGCATGGGGAGTGGGTGGACAGTGTCTATGGAGCATGGAGAGTGGGTGGACAGTGTCTATGGAGCGAGGGGAGTGGGTGGCCAGTGTCTATGGAGCGTGGGGAGTGGGTGGACAGTGTCTATGGAGCGAGGGGAACGGGTAGACAGTGTCTATGGAGTGTGGGGAACGGGTGGACAGTGTCTACAGAGCGTGGGGAGTGGGTGGACAGTGTCCATGGAGCATGGGGAGCGGGTGGACATTGTCTATGGAGTGTGGGGAATGGGTGGATAGTGTCTACAGAGCGTGGGGAGTGGGTGGACATTGTCTATGGAGCGAGGTGAGCGGATGGACAGTGTCTATGGAGCATGAGGAACGGATGGACAGCATCTATGGAGTGTTGGGAGTGGGTGGCCAGTGTCTATGGAGTGAGGGGAGCGGGTGGACAGTGTCTATGGAGCGTGGGGAGTGGGTGGACAGTGTCTATGGAGCGAGGGGAGCGGGTGGACAGTGTCTATGGAGTGTGAGGAGCGGGTGGACAGTGTCTATGGAGCGTGGGGAGTGGGTGGCCAGTGTCTATGGAGCGAGGTGAGCGGATGGACAGTGTCTATGGAGCATGAGGAGCGGATGGACAGCGTCTATGGAGCGTTGGGAGTGGGTGGCCAGTGTCTATGGAGTGAGGGGAGCGGGTGGACAGTGTCTATGGAGCGTGGGGAGTGGGTGGACAGTGTCTATGGAGCGAGGGGAGCGGGTGGACAGTGTCTATGGAGTGTGAGGAGCGGGTGGACAGTGTCTATGGAGCGTGGGGAGTGGGTGGCCAGTGTCTATGGAGTGAGGGGAGCGGGTGGACAGTGTCTGTGAAGCGAGGGGAGCGGGTGGACATTGTCCATGGAGCGTGGGGAGTAGGTGGCCAGTGTCTATGGAGTGTGGGGAGTGGGTGGACAGTGTCTATGGTGCATGGGGAGTGGGTGGACAGTGTCTATGGAGCGTGGGGAGTGGGTGGCCAGTGTCTATGGAGTGTGGGGTGTGGGTGGACAGTGTCTATGGAGCGTGGGGAGTGGGTGGCCAGTGTCTATGGAGTGTGGGGAGTGGGTGGACAGTGCCTATGGAGCATGGGGAGCGGGTGGACAGTGTCTGTGGAACGTGGGGAGCGTATATACAGTGTCTATGGAGCGAGATGAGCGGGTGGACAGTGTCTATGGAGCATGGGGAGTGGGTGGACAGTGTCTATGGAGCATGGAGAGTGGGTGGACAGTGTCTATGGAGCGAGGGGAGTGGGTGGCCAGTGTCTATGGAGCGTGGGGAGTGGGTGGACAGTGTCTATGGAGCGAGGGGAGCGGGTAGACAGTGTCTATGGAGTGTGGGGAACGGGTGGACAGTGTCTACAGAGAGTGGGGAGTGGGTGGACAGTGTCCATGGAGTGAGGGGAGCGGGTGGACAGTGTCCATGGAGCATGGGGAGCGGGTGGACATTGTCTATGGAGTGTGGGGAACAGGTGGACAGTGTCTACAGAGCGTGGGGAGTGGGTGGACATTGTCTATGGAGCGAGGGGAGCGGATGGACAGTGTCTATGGAGCATGAGGAGCGGATGGACAGCGTCTATGGAGCGTTGGGAGTGGGTGGCCAGTGTCTATGGAGTGAGGGGAGCGGGTAGACAGTGTCTATGGAGCATGGGGAGCGGGTGTACAGTGTCTATGGAGCGTGGGGAGTGGGTGGCCAGTGTCTATGGAGCGTGGGGAGTGGGTGGACAGTGTCTATGGAGCGTGTGGAGCGGGTGGACATTGTCTATGGAACGTGGGGAGCATATAGACAGTGTCTATGGAGCGTGGGGAGTGGGTGGACAGTGTCTATGGAGCGAGTGGAGCAGGTGGACAGTGTCTATGGAGCGAGGTGAGCGGATGGACAGTTTCTATGGAGCATGGGGAGCGGGTGGACAGTGTCTATGGAGCATGGGGAGCGGGTGGACAGTGTCTATGGAGCGTGGGGAGCGGGTGGACTGTGTCCGTGGAGTGAAGTGAGGGGATGGAGAGTGTCCATGGAGCGTGGGGATCCCGTTGTCAGTGTCCATGGAGCGTGGGGATCCCGTGGACAATGTCTATGGAGCGTGGGTAGAGGGTGGACAGTGTCCGTGGAGTGAGGTGAGCAGATGGACAGTGTCCATGGAGCATTGAGAGTGGGTGGACAGAGGCTATGGTGCGAGTGGATCAGGTGGACAGTGTCCATGGAGCGAGGGGAGCGGGTGGACAGTGTCTATGGAGCGAGGGGTGCGGGTGGACAGTGTCTATGGAGCGAGGTGAGCGGGTGGACAGTGCCCATGGAGTGTAGGGAGCGGGTGGACAGTGTCTATGGAGCGAGGGGAGCGGATGGACCGTTTCTATGGAGCGTGGGGAGCGGGTGGACATTATCCGTGCAGCGTGGGGCGTGGGTGGCCGGTGCCCATGGAGGGTGGGGAGCGGGTGGACAGTGTCTATGGAGCATGGGGAGCGGGTGGACAGTGCCCTTGGAGTGTGGGGAGCGGGTGGACAGTGTCTATGGAGCGAGGGGTGCGGGTCGGCAGTGTCTATGGAGCGTGGGGAGCGGGTGCGCAGTGTCTAAGGAGAATGCCCTGAGATGTCGGTGCCCAGTGTCCAACATGGAGATGGTTTGGAGCAAGCAGTGAGCTGCTATCACCAATTACCCATTGGACAGTGAGATCCAGGTGCAGGAGGCCATTCAGGCCATTGTGCCTGGTCCACTATTCCTAAGATCTGGGATACTCTGATAATCCTTCACTTCGCTTTCCTATGAAATCCTCAGTTCCCTTACTGATTAACAGTCAGTCTAACTCCACCATGAATATACTCACTGACCCAGCCTCAATAGCCCCTGGTAGGAAAGCATTCCACAGACTGTTTGAGACAAGAAATTCCTCCACATCTCTGTCTTTAATGTGCTGCCTCTCACTCTGAGATTATACTCTCTGGTTCTAGACTCTCCAACAAGGGAAAGCAGACTTTCAACAGCCTCTACCCTCTAAATCTTGTATGTTTCAATGAGGTCCCCACTCATGTTTCTGTATTCCAATGAGTACAGGCCCAGCCTACTCAACCTCTCCCCAATAGACAGTGCCCCCCCCCCATTCTGGTCTCAGTCTGGTGAACCTTCGCTGGACTGTGCCCGCGCTAGCGCAGGCAGTCCCTGGGTTGTGAATGGGTTCGATTCTTGAGTCTGATGGTAAATCGGAACACCACACAGGGAGGTGGAAATCAGCCATTCTTAAGTACAGCAAAAGTTCACACGTTAAAATTACACCACCGCCTGTGATCATGTTCATACGTCAGAAGCTTGTAAATTGGGAACGCCCCATATATCTGCCCTTAGACACTAAACTGTTCACTGTATTCCAGCTGTGATTTGACTGAAGCCTCCTATAGTTTTAGCAAAACCTCCCTATGATTACACGCCACTCCCTTTGAAACAAACATTCTGTTTTCCTTCCCCATTACCTGCTGAACTTGGATACTAGCTTTTTGTGGATCATGCACAAGGACTCCCAATCCCTCTGTTCTGTAGCTTCCCGCAGTCTTTCGCCATTTAAATAATATCCAGCTCCTCCAGTCTTCCTGCCAAACTGCAGATGACAACACATCATATTCTGTCCGCCAAGCTTTTGCTCACTCACTCAACCTGTCCATATCTCTCTGCAGGATCTGTGGCAGCACCAGGCTGTCTGGTTTCTATCGTGTGTGCCAGGGTTGGTGGGGCCGGTGGGGAGTGTGGAGCGGATCAGGGATTCACAGAGAAAACAGTCCCTACAAAAGGCAGATAAGGGTGGGAAAGGAAATATCTCACTAGTGGTGGGATTGCATTGTAGGTGTCGGAAGCGTCGGAGAATGATGCCTTGGATCTGGAAGTTGCCGGTGTGATACGTGAGGACAAGGGGCATTCTGTCTTTATTTTTATTGCTGGGAGGGGATGTGAGGACAGAGGTGTGGGAAACGCAAGAGATGCAGTCGAGAGGAAGGCATGCTGCTCTTCTTGAAATAAGTGGGCATCTGGGATGTTCGGGACACACCATCTTGAGAGCAGACGCAGTGGAGGTGAAGGAACTGGGAGTAGGGGATCGCATTCTTGCAGGAAGGTGGGTGAGAGGAGGTGTAGTCTAGGTAACTGTGAGAGTCGGTGGGCTTGAAATAGATATCGGTTTCGAGGCAGTCACCAGAGATGGAAACAGAGAAGTCCAGGAAGGACAGAGAGGTGTCAGAGGTGGTCCAGGTGAACTTAAGGTTGTGATGGAAGGTGTTGGTGAAGTGGAAGAACTGTTCAAGCTCCTCATGGGAGCACGAGGCAGCGCTGATACAGTCATCAATGTAACAGAGGAAGGGGTGGGGGATGTTGCCAGTCTAGCAGTGGAAGAGGGATTGTTCCATGTATCCTATGAAGAGGCAGGCATAGCCTGGACCCACAGATGTGCAGGTGAACCTCCGTCTGATGTGGTTCCTTGGCTGGGAGTGAGGGGGCAGTGTAGAGGCGGGTGTAGCACTTCCTGCAGTTGCAGGGAAAGGTACTGGCATCATTCCCTGCACCTTCCCCTCCTCACATCCATCCAAAGCACCAAACAAACCTTCCACATCAGACAGAGGGTCACCTGCACATCCATCAGGTCTATTGCATCCGCTGTTCCCCATGTGGCCTCCTCTACATCGGTGAGTCCAAGCCTCGACTTGGAGACATTTTGTAGAGTATCTACAGTCTGTACACAACAAACAACACCTCCCAGTCGCGAACCAGTTCAACTCCCCCTCCCACTCCCTGCGCAACATGTCCATCCCTGGGCCTCCTCCAGTGTCACAATGACGCCCCCAGAAACTGGAGAAGCAGCACCTCATCTTCTGCCTACAGGGACCCCACAGCCCAATTGTCTCAAAGCAGACTTTACCAGCTTTAAAATCTTCCCATCCCCAGCCTCATCCTGTGACCAACCCTCCCTCTCATCCCCACCTCCTTGACCTGACACAGCCTGTCCATCTTCTCTCCCACCTATCTGCTTCTCCCACCCCACTGACCAATCCCCACCACTCCCTACCTGTACTCACCTGTCACCTTCCCACCTACCTTCCCCAGCCCCACCCCTCCTCTCTATTTCTTTCGGAACTCTGTACACCCTCTCCCATTTCTGAAGAAGAGTCCCAACACAAGCCGTCAGCTTTCCTGCTCCTCTGATGCTGCCTGGCCCGCTGTGTTCCTCCAGCGCCACACTGTGTTATCTCTGACTCCAGCATCGGCAGTTCTTGCTATCTCTGGTTTCCATGTCAGGACCTTGCCTTCTGGTGTGTTTTAGTCAGTTTGGTGAAATAGGAAGTGTTGGGCTGAAAACCAAGCATTTAACAAATTTTAATCACCATCAGTTGGCAACTCGCCACTACCCCGTGGGAAGCCTGTGTTGACATTTGTGAAAAGCAGCAAAGACGGGGCGAGATTCTCCTGGAGTAAAGACAGGCCTCACTGAACATGCCCCTATTTTACCTTAAATTTCAACACGGCCCATGTCACTGAGATTTCAGCCATTGTTTGTGCTGTGGAGCGTGTAAAACACTGGGGGCACAGTGTCAGGAGGAGGGGCAAATATTTAGGACCAACTTGAGGAGAAATAACTTAACTCAAAGAGTTGTTGAACTGTTAGAATGTTCCATCCCCAGTAGATGTGGATGTTCCACTGTCAAAATGTTGAAGTCTTGCACTGTTAGGTGTTTAGCATTTGAAGGAATCGAGGGATATGAAGAGGGGGCACGAAAGTGGAGTTTAAAACAAAGATCAGAGCGAATCGAACTGAATTGAAAAGAAGACTCAAAAGGTCCAGAGATAACGGGAACAGCAGATGCTGGAGAATCCGAGATAACAAAGTGTGGAGCTGGGTGAACACAGCAGGCCAAGCAGCATCTCAGGAGCACAAAAGCTGACGTTTCAGGCCTAGACCCTTCATCAGAAAAAGGCCCATATGGGTCCCTCAAGCTCCCATTCCTTGTAGTCTAACACAATCATTACTTTCCCCTATGCGCCTAGTTATCAAATTGTGCTTGGTAATGCTGCTACAAAGGACCCCAAAAGATTTTGTTATATTAAAAGTGCATAATTTTGCTTGCTGAAATACTGTTAATTTGAGATATGCCAGACAGCAGGGGATGGTCATTGGTCAGCCACGTCTATTTAACCCTGCTGTTACCTCTTGGATGAAACAGTGGCAGATAAGTCTTCTCCCAGTGATCGCTCAGTACAGCCTGATGTTACAACAATGTGAAAATAATACCAGAAATTACCGAACAGTCCTCCCGGAGAGCGTCAGAACCACAGACAGGAATGCGATGGGAATAACTCTACGTGACATGGAACTTGATTATTCACAAAAACCTGCATCACTGTCATGAGGAATAACAGGAAGGCACGGCTGTACTGAGCGATCATTTTCCTACATGTAACAAGTACCTGGCAGATTCCTATAAAAGTCTAGTCCAGCAATTTCAGCAGGTCCACAATATGAAACATATTTCCCAGAAGTACCATCAACAGCTCAGCAGTGTCATTTTAATAAGCTGTGCACATCTGATTTAATTTGATTTGATTTATTGTCATGTGTATTTTGTTACAGAGCACAGCGAAAAGTGTATAATGTCGCCACAGTCTGGCGCCATCTAAAAACACAGTAAAATAAACTAAAACACAGAATATAAAGGCAAAAGAAAATGAAGAAATAAAGAAAACATTGAACTTTATGGACCTGGGGGCCAGGCATGAGTTGTCTTCGTCAGTGGAACTCAAGTCACCCACACTTTGGCACCATCTCGCCTCCACTCACACCCTCACCACAATGTGTTCTCGCTGGGCCTTACCAACACAGAACCCCGGTGATACTGCCAGGCATCGTACCAGTCCAAACTCAACTTCGACTCCGGCCATAAGTCTGCTCTTTTCAAAATTCATTCATGGGATGTGACACTTCACAGGCCAGAACCGCATTTATTGTATCTATGAAGACAAAGTCAGAGTTACTGTCTCAGGTCTGATGATCGTTCTTCAGAACCGCATTTATTGCCCCATAATTGACCAGAGGGTAGTTAAGAGTCACATGAAGGCCAGATCGAGTAGGGATGATAGTTGCCCCCCAAAAGGGCAGTAGTGAACCAGATGGGATTTTCCCCAACAGTCAAAGGATTCATTCATAGAATCACTACCACGAGCGAACAGGGCTTTCAGCCCAACAAGTCCTCAGAGTGTCCTGGCCAGACTCACCCTCCTCCCCCTGTAATCCTGCATGTCCAGGGGCTAACCTACTTAACGCACACATCCCTGCACACCATGGCCAATTCACCTAATCTGCACATCGACTGGAGGAAACCCATGTAGACACGGGGAGAATGTGCAAATCCCACACAGACAACCAGCCGAGAGTGAAATCGAACCTGGGATGCTGACGCTGTGAGGCAGTAGTGCTAGCTGAGCCACCGTGCTGCCCCAATCCTCCTTAGGCTCTTGATTCCAGATTTTTACATGGAATTTGAATTCCACCATCTGCTGTGGCAGGATCTGAATCCACATCCCCAGAATGGTGTTTGGGTTTCTGGGTTAACAGCCCAGTGATAACACCACAAGGGCCATTTCGTTGTTGAGGTACAGCTCGATGCCACCTTGTCTCACACTGAGCCCAAACTCACCTCCGACACTGCCACCCCAGGTCCATGCTGGGCCCACTCACTCTCGCCAATGCCATCACCGCGACAGAGCTCTTCACCAAGTGTTCAGTAAAATAAAACTGAAGAGAAATCACACAGATTGTTCCTGAATGATGAGGGGTTGCACACAGTGCGGACAGCCCTCTCCACTCCAACGCTTACCCAGCCAGCAATTGGAAACTGTTGCTCCTTCATCATGGTCAGCTCCATCAGTTCAAACACAGTGATCATTTTCATCAGATGTAGACCATTCAGCCCATTGAGTCTGTTCTGCCACACGAATCATACAAGTTCAAATGTAAAAGGCCTTTACTTATTTGATAAATATCAGCTGATTTATCAAAGTGTGCAGTGATATTTCCACCTTTTCCAAATGCCAGACCGTAACGGAAGTGACCCACACCGCTTTGCCGCTTGAGGTGATTTCATTCTCCCACTGAAACACAGTGCAGCGCAGTGTGCTAGATTAAAAACAGAAAGAGCCATGGAAGAGTTGCGGCATTCATCACGAGAGCAGGAAGGTTTCATTGGAGCTGTACAGGACTCTATAAAAACCAAAAGAACTGCGGCTACTGTAAATCAGGAGCAAAATCAGAAATTGCTGGAAAAGCTCAGCAGGTCTGGTAGCATCAGTGAAGGAAAAAAGTCAGAGTTAACATATCGGGTCTGGTGGCCCTTTCTCAGAGCGGACCCAAAACGTTAACTCTGATGTTTTCTACACAGATGTTGCCAGACCTGCTGAGCTTTTCCAGCAATTTCTGCTTGTATTCCTCATGATCGTGAATAGTTCAATTAGATCTCCACCTAGGGAAAGCTCCTGTTCCCCAAGGAAAACAGACGCAACTTTCCCATTTGAGGTGATGACCTAGTGCTACTATTACTAGCTGTTAATCTAGAGACCCAGATGATCTTCTGGGGACCTGGGGTTTGAATCCCGCCACGGCAGACGGTGGAATTTTCATTCAACAGAATATCTGGAATTAAGAATCTAATGATGACCATGAATCTATTGTCAGAAAGACCCATCTGGTTCACTAATGTCCTTTAGGGAAGGAAACTGCCATCCTCACGTGGTCTGGCCTACATGTGACTCCAGACCTGAAGCAATGTGGTTGGCTCTGAACTGTCCTCTGGGCAATAACTCCTATGTAGCTGGCAATGCCCGCATCACATTAATGAGGTTTAAAAATCTATCTTCCTGTCTGAAATTCCTTATCCTTGGAGCTTTTCCCACAAAGTTCTTCTACACTCTTGTATCCTTCCCAAAATGTCGCATTCAGAACTGGACTTAGCAGAAATAGGCCTTCCCTCCATCGGAAGTTCAGAAGTGGGGATGTTCACCGATGATTGCACAATGTTCAACACCATCGTGACTCCTCAGATACTGAAGGAGTCCGAGTTCAAATTCAATATGATCTGGGCAATATCCAGGCTTGGGCTGACAAGTGGCAAGTGACATTCACACCACACAAATGCCAGGCTATGACCATCACCAATAAGAGACAATCTAACCACCAGCCCATGGCATTCAATGGTGTTTTCATCACTGAATCCCCCCACTATCAATATCCTGGGGACTATCATTGAGCAGAAACTCAACTGGACTCACCACATAAAACCAGTGGCTACAGGAGCAGTCCAGAAACTGGGAATACCGTGGCAAGTAACTCCCCTCCTGACTCCTCAAAGCCTGCCCACCATCTACATGGCACAAGTCAGGAGTGTGATGGAACACTCCCCACTTGCCTGGATGAGTGCAGCCCCAACAACGCTCAAGAAACTTGACACCATCCAGGACAAAGCAACCGCTTGATTGGCACCACATCCACAAACATCCCACTCCCTCCACCACCGATGCTCAGTCGCAGCAGTGTGTACTATCTACAAGATGCACTGCAGAAATTCACCAAAGATCCTCAGACAGCACCTTCCAAACCAACGACCACTTCCATCTGGAAGGACAGGGGAAGCAGGTACATGGGAACGCCACCATTTGCATGTTCCTCTCCAAAGCACTCACCATCCTGACTTAGAATTATATTGCCATTCCTTCGGTGTTGCCGGGTCAAAATCCTGGAATTCTCTCCCTAAAGGCATTGCGTTTATACATAAACCTAATGGACTGCAGCGGTTCAAGACGGCAGCTCACCACCAGCTTCTCAAAGGCAACTAGGGATGGGCAAGAAATGCTGGGCCCATGGGGTGCTGCTCACATCCCACAAATGAAGATAATTTAAAAATCCTTCCAGATAAAGCATGGGTCACTCGTTTGGATATCTGCACCTCCCAGACCAGCTGCATTGCAGAGTCGCAGCTGTGTGCACCAGCTCCAAAATGCATTGAAGCAACTTCTAAAGGTTCCTCCAGCAGCACCTTCCAAGCTGGTCACCTCCACCCCCTCGAAGGGCAGGGGCAGGAATGGCATGGCGACACCCCCACCTGCAAGATCTCCTCCAAGCCACACCCCTGTCTGAGGTGGAAATGTATCGCTGTTCCTTCACACCTACTCGCAAAACTCCTGAAGCTCACATCCTAACAGCACTCTGGGTGACCGAGGTAACAAAGTGTGGAGCTGGATGAACACAACAGGCCAAGCAGCATCTCAGGAGCACAAAAGCTGACGTTTCGGGCCTAGACCCTTCATCAGAGAGGGGGATGGGGTGAGGGTTCTGAACGAAATAGGGACAGAAGGGGAGGCGGATCGAAGATGGATAGAGGAGAAGATAGGTGGAGAGGAGAGTATGGGTGGGGAGGTAGGGAGGGGATAGGTCAGTCCGGGGAGGACAGACAGGTCGAGGGGGCGGGATGAGGTTAGTAGGTAGGAAATAGAGG
Organism: Stegostoma tigrinum; assembly: GCF_030684315.1. Taxonomy (NCBI): domain Eukaryota; kingdom Metazoa; phylum Chordata; class Chondrichthyes; order Orectolobiformes; family Stegostomatidae; genus Stegostoma; species Stegostoma tigrinum. The sequence goes on along the minus strand of NC_081367.1, from coordinate 74,328,298 downwards.
TGCGGCTTGAGGTGGGAGGAGGGGATAGGTGAGAGAAAGAACAGGTTAGGGAGGTGGGGATGAGCTGGGCTGGTTTTGGGATGCAGTAGTGGGAGGGGAGATTTTGAAGCTTGTGGAATCCACATTGATACCATTGGGCTGCAGGGTTCCCGAGCGGAATATGGGTTGCTGTTCCTGCAACCTACGGGTGGCGTCATTATGGCACTGCAGGAGGCCCAGGATGGACATGTCATCTAAAGAATGGGAGGGGGAGTTGAAATGGTTTGAGACTGGGAGGTGCAGTTGTTAATTGCGAACCGAGCGGAGGTGTTCTGCAAAGCGGTCCCCAAGCCTCTGCTTGGTTTCCCCAATGTAGAGGAAGCCACACCGGGTACAATGGATACAGTATGCCACATTGGCAGACGTGCAGGTGAACATCTGCTTAATATGGAAAGTCATCTTGGGGCCTGGGATGGGGGAGAGGGAGGAGGTGTGGGGGCAAATGTAGCACATCCTGCGGTTGCAGGGGAAATTGCTGGGCGTGGTGGGGCTGGAGGGGAGTGTGGAGTGGACAAGGGAATCCCGGAGAGAGTGGTCTCTCCGGAAGGCAGTCAAGGGTTGCAGGAACAGCAACTCATATTCCACTTGGGAACCCTGCAGCCCAATGGTATCAATGTGGACTTCACAAGCTTCAAGATCTCCCCTTCCCCCACCGCATCCCAAAACCAGCCCAGTTCGTCCCCTCCCCCCACTGCATCCCAAAACCAGCTCAGCCTGTCTCTGCCTCCCTAACCTCCCTAAAAGACAGAACAGGCAATTTGTGTTACACAGAGGATGGTTCGCATGTGGCATGGACTTCCTGAGAATGTACAATTACAACATTTAAAGGAAAGACATATCAATAGGAAATGTTTGGAGGGATATTGGCCAGGAGCAGGCAGCTGGGACTAGTTTAGTTTGAGATTAAAGGGTCTGTTTCCATACTGTTAGACTCTATGACTCCAACCAGTGGAGAGTTTTCCCCTGATTTCTGTTGTTTTGTGAGGAATTCTATGCTTAACCAAGTGCTGTGTTCATATCAAGAGCTATCACTCCCACTTCACCTTCACCTTGGAGCTCAGCTCTTCTTGCCCATGTTTGAACCAATCACATCCAGAGACACGTTGACCTGGCGGAGTCCAATCTAGGCCTCGGTGAGCAGATTCTCTCTCTCAGTGGGGATCGTATCAGGCTTAATAAAGGTAAATATCTGAGGTCTGCTGCACATCAAATTCTCAGAAAAATTTGTAAGTCCCAGCACGTGGATTGCAGTGGTTCAAGAAGGCAGCTCACCACCACCTTCTCAAGGGGGCAACTAGGGACAAGCAATAAATGCTGGGCCCAGCCAACAATGCCCACATCCTCAAATGAATAAAGAACATTTCGATTCCACTGATGTGCATTTTAAAAATCTAGTTTTATTAATTTTTTTTATTCATTCACAAGGATGAGGGTGTCACTGGCTAAGACAGCATTTATTGCACATCCCTAATTGCCCAGAGGGCAGCTAAGAGTCACCACATTGCTGTGGGTCTGCAGTCACATGCAGGCCAGACCAGGTAAGGATGGTAGTGAGGGACTAAAGGGCATTAGTGAGCCAGATGGGTTCTCCCCCCCTCCCCCAAACAACTTCTCATCACTAGACTCCAAATTTCCAGATTTTTAATTGAACTCAATCTCTGCCAGGGCAGGATTTGAACCTGCATCCTCAGAGCATTCCCTGTGTCCCGGGATTAGCAGCCCCGCGATAATACCACCAGGCCATTACCTCCCTCTCTACAAAATGGTTAACTCTTAATCAGAAATGCAAAGAAAATCCGATTAATTACAGGCAGAGATAGCCAGACTGAGAAGTGGTGATGTAAAGATCAAATGAATGCTCCATTTTTTGTTAGAAATTGTATTCTGATGCTGTACACACACTATTCCTCTGTCTGTGTGCCAAGATTTTAAACCGAAACATTCACCTCCAGGGGTCAGTGACGACACACAAGTTCCTATCGAAGAAAACAGATCACAATGTTAAATGAAGAGAAACTCATTTGATTCGGTGACTGATAAGAAATTAAAATGTTCAGGTGAATGAGGATGATTATTCTTAATCTTCAGTTATTAGATTTATGAAGTCGAAATTTGTACTTGTAAATTCTTTCTGATGCATTTGATAGCTTATAATACACATGAAACAGCAGTACCTGAAACAGACAGCAGGTGGCATCTGAACTCCAACCAGCTGAAACTGATCCATGATAATAAAATGTGAGGCTGGATGAACACAGCAGGACAAACAGCATCTCAGGAGCACAAAAGCTGACGTTTTAGGCCTAGACCCTTCATCAGAGACCCTTCATCATCATCCTCTCTGATGAAGGGTCTAGGCTCGAAACATCAGCTTTTGTGCTCCTGAGATGCTGCTTGGCCTGCTGTGTTCATCCAGCCTCACGTTTTATTATCTTGGATTCTCCAGCATCTGCAGTTCCCATTATCACTGAAACTGATCCATGTTGGGATGAATGAAACAGTCAGAACTGAAGCGAAATCTCCACCTTGCTGTTCATTTGAAGTCAGAAGGTAGTATCTCAAACTTCATTACTACTGGTTTCAATGAAATTTCAACCATTTCTATCACATGAGGCCAGTTCTCCCTTCATCAGTTCTACACCCAAGAAATCCACTGCATGATATTTGACTTTCCTACCAAAAGAACCTGTTCCCATTTCTCCACTTATTCTCTCTCCAGCAGAATGTTTTGTTACAAAATTCAAAAGTATGAAACAATAAAAATTATGGCCACTATTAAATATTGTCAGCGTTTGCCCCACCTCCCTGTCTCTTTTGCTATGTTCCCCAATTGTTCAAACAATGAGCTGCAGTACCATATAACTGACAAGGATTAAACTGATGGGGCTATTGAGGTCTGCTGCTTGGAAACGACATCGTCACTAAAGACTACAAGATGTGGAATGGCTGCCAGCAACATTATCTTGCAAGTAATTTCAGTGGAGACATTCACAGAATATCTGAACCTTTCAAATGAATAAGCTCTTCCATTAAAATAACTTTTGAGAGGAATTTAATTGGACTGTGTTAACTGTTTGTCTGACAGCTCGATTGGACTAGATTAACAAGGTTTGCCCAACATCAACTGGGATAGTTTAGTTGCTGCATCTCATCAGATCCAGTATCCAATTATCAAAATAAATGCCAGCCATGGCTCGGTTGATAGAATTCCCTTCTAAGTCTGGCAGTTGTAAGTTCAAACCCTGCTCCCGCAAAAAGGGCTGTGGTGATCCTGTGGTGTCTTTGTGCTAGGAGGTTCAGGTTCAAATCTTTTCTGTCTTGGATGTGTATCATAGCTTCAGTTTATCGCTGTGCTTCTGCAACGATAATGCTCGTTCTTCCATCACACTTGAAAAATGAATGAAACTGGAAAGACTAAACTCAAAATATGTTAGGACTAAATGCAAAGCATTTCCTGAGCTTTGATTTTGCTCTCAAAACAGCAATAATCTTTCTGTTTAACACAGTGTGGAGCTGGAGGAACACAGCAGGCCAGGCAGCATCAGGGGAGGAGGAAAGTTCAGAAAGGGTCACGACCTGAAACGTCAGCTTTCCTGCTCCTCTGAAGCTGCCTGGCCTGCTGTGTTCCTGCTACCTCTGATAATCTTTCCAGGGCAGCTGGGCTGCTTTCATTTTCACCTGACAGCTCCAAAGGTTTGGAAATGAACATTCATGACCTGTTTCATCCCTGTTGGTAAAGGTGTGATCTACGAAAGCAAGCTCCAGCTGATTTTAAAGAGTGAGTGTCGACAATTGCTTTAAAGGGGTCTCCATGAACACATTACAATGGCAATTGTAGAAGCAAATGACTGCAGACATTGGAATCTGTGCTGAAGACAAACAACGACAGTAATCACAGTGGGTCAGGCAGCATTCACAACAGAGACAAGCTAACGCTTCGTGTTTAAATGACCCTTCATCAGAGCATCAATGACATTTGAATTAACTTTCAGCCCGTGCATGAACACAGTACATTAATGTGGCATTACAATACTTTGAATTAACTTTCAGCCCGTGTATGAACACAGTACATTAATGTGGCATTACAATACTTTGAATTAACTTTCAGCCCGTGTATGAACACAGTACATTAATGTGGCATTACAATACTTTGAATTAACTTTCAGCCCGTGCATGAACACAGTACATTAATGTGGCATTACAATACTTTGAATTAACTTTCAGCCCGTGCATGAACACAGTACATTAATGTGGCATTACAATACTTTGAATTAACTTTCAGCCCGTGCATGAACACAATACATTAATGTGGCATTACAATACTTTGAATTAACTTTCAGCCCGTGCATGAACACAGTACATTAATGTGGCATTACAATACTTTGAATTAACTTTCAGCCCGTGCATGAACACAGTACATTAATGTGGCATTACAATACTTTGAATTAACTTTCAGCCCGTGCATGAACACAGTACATTAATGTGGCATTACAATACTTTGAATTAACTTTCAGCCCGTGTATGAACACAGTACATTAATGTGGCATTACAATACTTTGAATTAACTTTCAGCCCGTGTATGAACACAGTACATTAATGTGGCATTACAATACTTTGAATTAACTTTCAGCCCGTGCATGAACACAGTACATTAATGTGGCATTACAATACTTTGAATTAACTTTCAGCCCGTGCATGAACACAGTACATTAATGTGGCATTACAATACTTTGAATTAACTTTCAGCCCGTGCATGAACACAATACATTAATGTGGCATTACAATACTTTGAATTAACTTTCAGCCCGTGCATGAACACAGTACATTAATGTGGCATTACAATACTTTGAATTAACTTTCAGCCCGTGCATGAACACAGTACATTAATGTGGCATTACAATACTTTGAATTAACTTTCAGCCCGTGCATGAACACAGTACATTAATGTGGCATTACAATACTTTGAATTAACTTTCAGCCCGTGCATGAACACAGTACATTAATGTGGCATTACAATACTTTGAATTAACTTTCAGCCCGTGCATGAACACAGTACATTAATGTGGCATTACAATACTTTGAATTAACTTTCAGCCCGTGCATGAACACAGTACATTAATGTGGCATTACAATACTTTGAATTAACTTTCAGCCCGTGCATGAACACAGTACATTAATGTGGCATTACAATACTTTGAATTAACTTTCAGCCCGTGCATGAACACAGTACATTAATGTGGCATTACAATACTTTGAATTAACTTTCAGCCCGTGCATGAACACAGTACATTAATGTGGCATTACAATACTTTGCCCTACTGTGAAAGTTATCTCGCTGCCTTTGGAAGCTCAGCAGAATAATAAAACATGACCAAAGCATCAATGCTGCTGTAGCATGGACACATTCGTTCACCATTTTCTTTTTGCAAATACACTTGATTGCATTAAATGGTTCATTTGTACTGCAGGCTTAATCAGGCTGGTCATTTTATTTTAATTAAAAAGAACTGTGGATGCTGGAGGTCTGAAACAAGCACAGCCACTTCAGCAGGATTTGCAGAGAGAGAAAGCAGTGTTAATGTTTCCGGTCCAGTAATTCCTCATCAGAATTGTCACTGGACTTGAAACATTAACTCTGTTTCTCTCTCCACAGATGCTGCCAGGCCTGCTGATTTTCTCCAGCCATTTGTCTCGGTAATATTTTAAACCAGGGGCAGGTTCCAGTGTTTGTGTGGTCGCCAGGCCTTGTCTATAGCTCCAGACAGCCTGTGTACTGTGACGCCTTACCTTAGGAACCTATCTCACTCTTCAGCCTAAACTGACACAAAGGGTCCCAACCCAAAACTTGCTCCTCTGACATCGCCTGACCTGCTGTGTTCCTCCAGCTCCACTCTGTGCTGTATCCATTAGCAATTCCATCTTGGAGCTGCTCATGTGCACTCATTGTAAATGCTGTCATTTGGTTGAGTGCATTAATTTGAAGACGAAATTTCACAATATCAAGGTCACCAGATTGATGAGAGGGATTAAATGTTGGGCCTAGTGATTGTATTTTAATTATGGTTCATGGGCATTAGATGCATTAACTTGCGTCCCTATCAATAGAGATGGAGTGCGTTGTCACCCCGAGAAATAACGTTTCAATTCTCTCCATTCATTCAGGGAACGTGAGCATTATGGGCCAGGCCAGCAATCATTACTCACCTCAAACTGCTTTTGAGTAGATTCTAGTGAGCTGCCTTCTGAAACTGTTCCAGTCCATGATAGATACACGGTTTCTCTTGGATGTGAAATTCAATGCTCACTTTAAGGTACATCTGCAGCACCTTGCTTGCTGCCTCGATCCCTGGAGCCCGGAATAATTCTGAATTCCCAGTCGGGATCGGATTCAGGACAAAAAAAGAAGTTGCAGGAGAAGCTCAGCAGCATCTGTCGGGAGAGAAACAGAGTTAACTTCTGAAGAAGAGTCAAGTCAGACTCAAAACATTAACTCTGTTTCTCTCTCCACTGAAGCTGTCAGGCCTGCTGAGCTTCTCTAGCAATTGTTGTATTTGTTTCAGGTTCAGGACAGACAGGCAGCTCTTCAACATTAGATGCCTAGAGGTAAGAGTTAGAAATCTACAAGAGAGAGCGTGGCCACTGCAAGGACTTAGTTTGTTGATCACTGGGCTGTAATGGCACATTTCTAATAAAATTAGCCCATAATTTTGAACCACTTAGCAACAGCATGCCGGAAATTTGGCATTCTAGATAGATGATAGTGGTCTTCCAAAGTGCCTGAGGGACAGATATACACTCCACCTTGACAATCAAATATTTCAGGCTTTGGATAGATTCACCTTCCTGCCTAGAGTTCATATTGATAGAGAAGCATTCCGCAGACTACTTTGTGGCAAATTCATAAGCAGTTGTGGGGTGAGAGAGGCACCAATTGGCAGATCAAGCACAAAGTACACAGGGCTATCATTCTGACAACGTATTCATGCCACATTAAGAAACTAAATGACTCACCAAAGCCACCCCAGAAAACTAATGAAGAGCAGATGGGTTAAACAACATTGCTGACAAAGACGATCTTAAAATAAATTTAACATGCCAAGCATAGCTTCCTCCAAGCATGAAAGAATGGCCATACTTTAAGGTAATTTGCTACAAATGTCTGTTGAATGAATGCTGCAGTTCATTTCCAGCACACCGACAAATGCGGTTCATGGTGGACCCTGGTAAAATGAGAAACAAATGAGCATAAGTGAGAATAATATATTTAAGATCAGAGAGAGTGATGAAAATCCGAAACGTCACGTGGCCTTATTTTCCTGCAGATGTACCAATGAGAAGCTAACGGCTCTCACTGTTACTTATGTGGAAATGTAGAACAGCCTCCAGCCACCGCACATGCTTCCCAGCGAAGCGTGTGGGTAGCTGTCCAGTTTGTGAGACGTGTTCCTGCAGCCTAACCTCACTATTTGGGGCTCCATTCAAACCCAGTGAGCAGCAAACCATTTTCTGCACCCAACTCCATTGATATGATCCCAAATCACCAGAGTAGAGCAATGTTGCCCATTGCAAGTTGAAGAAAACTTATTAAAGACGTAACGATTTCTAATTATTGCCACACAACTTCTATAACGCTGATAATTACGAGTGTTAAGTGCCATTCTTTCATAAACCCTGGGGATTCTGGGTACCCAAGGTGGATGATGGGAAAAAGTTATGGCTGTCATAGCTGTTTCTTTTTTAGGGTATTTTGAGTGTTGGGCCTGATTACTTTGTATTCTTGCGGCTCTAATTACTGCTTTATAAGCTGTTGCATTCTTTCGGCACTTTGGGAAAAAAGAGGTCACTTTAAAAATGGGGGAGGGAGAGAAATCAGTACATTGGAGGTGAAAGACAAATGAACAGTGATCCTGCCTGACAACATTGAAAAGGCATCTGGATGGGTACATGAACAGGAAGGATGTGGGCCACATGCTGGCAGATGAGACTAGATTTATTTAGGATATCTGGGCGGCATGGACAGGTTGGACCGAAGGGTCTGTATCCCTATTGTGCAGCTCTATGACTGTTTACGTTCAGATTGGGGAGAGTGAGAGCGGGTCGGTGAGGCGGGGACGGTTAGGCAGTGACGGTGAGAGCGGGGTCGGTGAGGCGGTGACGGTGAGAGCGGGGACGGTGAGGCGGTGACGGTGAGAGCGGGGTCGGTGAGGCGGTGACGGTGAGAGCGGTGACGGTGAGGCGGTGACGGTGAGAGCGGGGTCGGTGAGGCGGTGACGGTGAGAGCGGGGACGGTGAGGCGGTGACGGTGAGAGCGGGGTCGGTGAGGCAGTGACGGTGAGAGCGGGGTTGGTGAGGCAGTGACGGTGAGAGCGGGGTCGGTGAGAGCGGGGACAGTGAGCACAGGGTCGTTGAGACAGTGACGGTGAGACGGGGACGGTGAGGCAGTGACGGTGAGAGTGGGGAATGTGAGAGCGGGGACGGTGAGGCGGTGACGGTGAGAGCGGGGTCGGCGAGGCAGTGACGGTGAGAGCGGGGTCGGTGAGGCAGTGACGGTGAGAGCAGGGTCGGTGAGACAGTGACAGTGAGGCAGTGACGGTGAGAGTGGGGAATGTGAGAGCGGGGACGGTGAGGCGGTGACGGTGAGAGTGGGGTCAGTGAGGCAGTGACGGTGAGAGCGGGGACGGTGAGGCAGTGACAGTGAGAGCGGGGTTGGTGAGACAGTGACGGTGAGACGGGGACAGTGAGGCAGTGACGGTGAGAGTGGGGAATGTGAGAGCGGGGACGGTGAGGCGGTGACGGTGAGAGCGGGGTCGGTGAGGCAGTGACAGTGAGAGCAGGGTTGGTGAGACAGTGACGGTGAGACGGGGACGGTGAGATCGGGGATGGTGAGGCAGTGACGGTGAGGGCGGGGACAGTGAGGCAGTGACGGTGAGAGAGGGGTCGGTGAGGCAGTGACGGGGAGACCAGGGTCGGTGAGACAGTGACGGTGAGATGGGGACGGTGAGATCGGGGATGGTGAGGCAGTGATGGTGAGGGCGGGGACAGTGAGGCAGTGACGGTGAGAGCGGCGACGGTGAGATCGAGGATGGTGAGGCAGTGACGGTGAGAGCGGGGTCGGTGAGGCAGTGACAGTGAGAGCAGGGTTGGTGAGACAGTGACGGTGAGGGCGGGGACTGTGAGGCAGTGACGGTGAGAGCGGGGACGGTGAGGCAGTGACGGTGAGAGCAGGGTCGGTGAGACAGTGACAGTGAGGCAGTGACGGTGAGAGTGGGGAATGTGAGAGCGGGGACGGTGAGGCGGTGACGGTGAGAGTGGGGTCAGTGAGGCAGTGACGGTGAGAGCGGGGACGGTGAGGCAGTGACAGTGAGAGCGGGGTTGGTGAGACAGTGACGGTGAGACGGGGACAGTGAGGCAGTGACGGTGAGAGTGGAGAATGTGAGAGCGGGGACGGTGAGGCAGTGACGGTGAGAGCGGGGTCGGTGAGGCAGTGACGGTGAGGGCAGGGACGGCGAGGCAGTGATGGTGAGAGCGGGGTCGGTGAGATCGAGGATGGTGAGAGCGGGGACGGTGAGGCAGTGACGGTGAGAGTGGGGAATGTGGGAGCGTGGAAGGTGAGGCAGTGACGGTGAGGGCGGGGTCGGTGAGGCAGTGACGGTGAGGGCAGGGACGGTGAGGCAGTGACGGTGAGAGCGGGGTCGGTGAGATCGAGGATGGTGAGGCAGTGACGGTGAGAGCGGGGACAGTGAGGCAGTGACGGTGAGAGCGGGGTCGGTGAGGCAGTGACGGTGAAAGCAGGGACGGTGAGGCAGTGATGGTGAGGGCGGGGACAGTGAGGCAGTGACAGTGAGAGCAGGGACGGTGAGGCAGTGACGGTGAGGGCGGGGACAGTGAGGCAGTGACGGTGAGAGAGGGGTCGGTGAGGTAGTGACGGTGAGAACAGGGTTGCTGAGGCAGTGACGGTGAGAGTGGGGAATGTGAGAGCGGGGACGGTGAAGCGGTGATGGTGAGAGCGGGGTCGGTGAGGCAGTGACAGTGAGAGCAGGGTTGGTGAGACAGTGACGGTGAGACGGGGACGGTGAGATCGGGGATGGTGAGGCAGTGACGGTGAGGGCGGGGACAGTGAGGCAGTGACGGTGAGAGAGGGATCGGTGAGGCAGTGACGGGGAGACCAGGGTCGGTGAGACAGTGACGGTGAGATGGGGACGGTGAGATCGGGGATGGTGAGGCAGTGATGGTGAGGGCGGGGACAGTGAGGCAGTGACGGTGAGAGCGGCGACGGTGAGATCGAGGATGGTGAGGCAGTGACGGTGAGGGCGGGGACAGTGAGGCAGTGACGGGGAGACCAGGGTCGGTGAGGCAGTGACGGTGAGGGCGGGGACTGTGAGGCAGTGATGGTGAGAGCGGGGACGGTGAGGCAGTGACGGTGAGAGCGGGGTCGGTGAGGCAGTGACGGTGAGAGCGGGGACGGTGAGGCAGTGACGGTGAGAGCAGGGTTGGTGAGACAGTGACGGTGAGAGCGGCGACGGTGAGATCGAGGATGGTGAGGCAGTGACGGTGAGGGCGGGGACTGTGAGGCAGTGATGGTGAGAGCGGGGACGGTGAGGCAGTGACGGTGAGAGCGGGGTCGGTGAGGCAGTGACGGTGAGAGCGGGGACGGTGAGGCAGTGACGGTGAGAGCAGGGTTGGTGAGACAGTGACGGTGAGACGGGGACGGTGAGATCGAGGATGGTGAGGCAGTGACGGTGAGGGCGGGGACAGTGAGGCAGTGACGGTGAGAGAGGGGTCGGTGAGGTAGGGACGGTGAGAGCAGGGTTGGTGAGAGAGTGACGGTGAGAGCGGGGACCGTGAGAGCGGGGATGGTGAGGCAGTGACGGTGAGAGCGGGGATGGTGAGGCAGTGATGGTGAGGGTGGGGACAGTGAGGCAGTGACAGTGAGAGCGGGGATGGTGAGGCAGTGACGGTGAGGGCGGGGACGGTGAGGCAGTGACGGTGAGGGCGGGGACGGTGAGGTAGTGAGGGCGAGAGCGGAGTCGGTGAGGCAGTGATGGTGAGAGCGGGGACAGTGAGGCAGTGACGGGGAGACCAGGGTCGGTGAGGCAGTGACGGTGAGAGCAGGGTTGGTGAGAGCGGGGACGGTGAGGCAGTGACGGTGAGGGCGGGGAGAGTGAGGCAGTGACGGTGAGAGCGGGGTCGGTGAGGCAGTGATGATGAGAGTGGGAACAGTGAGAGCGGGGCGTGTGAGAGCGAGGACGGTGAGAGTGGGGTCGGTGAGGCAGTGACAGTGAGAGAAGGGTCAGTGAGGCAGTGACGGTGAGAGCGGGGACGGTGAGAGCAGGGACAGTGAGAGCGGAGTCGGTGAGAGCAGTGACGGTGAGAGTGGGGACAGTGAGGCAGTGACGGGAAGACCAGGGTCGGTGAGAGCAGGGTCGGTGAGACAGTGACGGTGAGGCAGTGACGGGGAGACCAGGGTTGGTGAGAGCAGGGTCGGTGAGACAGTGACGGTGAGGGTGGGGACGGTGAGAGCGGGGACGGTGAGGTAGTGACGGTGAGAGTGGGGACAGTGAGGCGGTGATGGTGAGAGTGGGGACAGTGAGTGTGAGGGCGGGGACAGTGAGGCTGTGACGGTGAGAGCGGGCACGGTGAGGCAGTGACGGTGAGAGCGGGGTCGGTGAAGCAGTGACGGTGAGAGCAGGGTTAGTGAGACAGTGATGGTGAGAGCGGGGACGGTGAGAGCGGGGACAGTGAGGCAGTGACATAGAACATAGAACATAGAACATAGAACAGTACAGCACAGAACAGGCCCTTCAGCCCACAATGTTGTGCCGACCATTGATCCTCATGTATGCACCCTCAAATTTCTGTGACCATATGCATGTCCAGCAGTCTCTTAAATGACCCCAATGACCTTGCTTCCACAACTGCTGCTGGCAACGCATTCCATGCTCTCACAACTCTCTGCGTAAAGAACCTGCCTCTGACATCCCCTCTATACTTTTCACCAACCAGCTTAAAACTATGACCCCTCGTGCTAGCCATTTCTGCCCTGGGAAATAGTCTCTGGCTATCAACTCTATCTATGCCTCTCATTATCTTGTATACCTCAATTAGGTCCCCTCTCCTCCTCCTTTTCTCCAATGAAAAGCGACCGAGCTCAGTCAACCTCTCTTCATAAGATAAGCCCTCCAGTCCAGGCAGCATCCTGGTAAACATCCTCTGAACCCTCTCCAAAGCATCCACATCTTTCCTATAATAGGGCGCCCAGAACTGGACGTAGTATTCCAAGTGCGGTCTAACCAAAGTTTTATAGAGCTGCAACAAGATCTCACGACTCTTAAACTCAATCCCCCTGTTAATGAAAGCCAAAACACCATATGCTTTCTTAACAACCCTGTCCACTTGGGTGGCCATTTTAAGGGATCTATGTATCTGCACACCAAGATCCCTCTGTTCCTCCACGCTGCCAAGAATCCTATCCTTAATCCTGTACTCAGCTTTCAAATTCGACCTTCCAAAATGCATCACCTCGCATTTATCCAGGTTGAACTCCATCTGCCACCTCTCAGCCCATCTCTGCATCCTGTCAATGTCCCGCTGCAGCCTACAACAGCCCTCTACACTGTCAACGACACCTCCGACCTTTGTGTCGTCTGCAAACTTGCTGACCCATCCTTCAATCCCCTCATCCAAGTCATTAATAAAAATTACAAACAGTAGAGGCCCAAGGACAGAGCCCTGTGGAACACCACTCACCACTGACTTCCAGGCAGAATATTTTCCTTCTACTACCACTCGCTGCCTTCTGTTGGCCAGCCAATTCTGTATCCGGACAGCTAAGTTCCCCTGTATCCCATTCCTCCTGACCTTCTGAATGAGCCTACCATGGGGAACCGTATCAAATGCCTTACTGAAGTCCATATACACCACATCCACAGCTCGACCCTCATCAACTTTTCTAGTCACATCCTCAAAAAACTCGATAAGGTTTGTGAGGCATGACCTACCCCTCACAAAGCCGTGTTGACTGTATTTGATCAAGCCATGCTCTTCCAGATGGTCATAAATCTTATCCCTCAGAATCCTTTCTAACACCTTGCAGACGACAGACGTGAGACTTACTGGTCTATAATTGCCGGGGATTTCCCTATTTCCTTTCTTGAAGAGAGGAATTACATTTGCCTCTCTCCAGTCCTCAGGTACGACTCCAGTGGAGAGCGAGGATGCAAAGATCTTCGCAAGTGGCGAAGCAATTGCATTTCTCGCTTCCCAAAGCAGCCGAGGACAAATCTGGTCCGGGCCTGGCGACTTGTCAATCTTAATGTTTGACAAAATTTTCAGCACATCAGCTTCCTCTATCTCTATCCATTCCAGCATGCACACCTGCTCTTCAAAGGTTTCATTCACTACAAAGTTCGTTTCTTTCGTAAAGACAGAAGCAAAAAACTCATTTAGGGCTTCCCCTACCTCCTCAGACTCCACACACAAGTTCCCTATGCTATCCCTGATCGGCCCTACTCTTTCTTTGACCATTCTCTTATTCCTCACTTAAGTGTAAAATGCCTTAGTGTTCTCCCTAATCTGTTCTGCCAAGCTTTTCTCATGCCCCCTCCTGGCTCTCCTCAGACCATTTTTGAGCTCCTTCCTTGCCTGCGTGTAATCCTCTCTAGCTGAACTTGACCCTAGCTTCCTCCACCTTATGTAAGCTACCTTCTTCCTTTTCACAAGAAGCTCCACCGCTCTCGTCATCCAAGGTTCCTTTATCTTACCCCTTCTTGCCTGTCTCAGAGGGACATATTTACTCATCACTCGCAACAACTGTTCCTTAAACAGTCTCCACATGTCTATAGTTCCCTTACCATGGAACAATTGCTCCCAGTCCATGCTTCCTAACTCATGTCTAATCGCATCATAGTTTCCTCTTCCCCAATTAAATATCCTCCCATTCTGCCTAATCCTCTCCTTCTCCATAGCTATGTAGAATGTGAGGCAGTTATGGTCACTATCACCAAAATGCTCTCCCACCACAAGATCTGATACCTGCCCCGGCTCGTTTCCGAGCACCAAGTCTAGAATGGCCTCTCCCCTCGTCGGCCTGTCAACGTACTGAGTTAGGAAACCCTCCTGAACACACCTTACAAAAACAGCTCCATTCAAATCTTCTGCTCGAAGGAGGTTCCAATCAATATTAGGAAAGTTAAAGTCACCCATTACAACAACCCCACTACGTCCACACTTTTCCAAAATCTGCTGACCTATGCTTTCTTCAATCTCCCTGCTGCTATTGGGGGGCCTGTAGTAAACCCCTAACGAGGTGACTACTCCCTTGCTGTTCCTAATTTCCACCCATACTGACTCAGTAGGCAGATCTTCCTCGACAATGGAAGCTTCTGTAGCTGTGATACCCTCTCTGATTAGTAGTGCTACACCCCCTCCTCTTTTCCCCCCCTCCCTATTCTTTTTAAATGCTCTAAACCCTGGAACATCCAGCAACCATTCCTGCCCATGAGAAACCCATGTCTCTGTTATGGCCACAACATCATAGCACCAGGTACTGATCCATGCTCTAAGTTCATCACTTTTATTCCTGATACTCCTTGCGTTAAAGCAAACTCACTTTAACCGATCCCTTGGTTCCTTCCCAGGAAAATCCTTCCCTCTAGCTGGTCTACCTCTTGCTACTGCCTCACCTGCATCAACTCTCACCTCCGGTATACAGCTCAGGTTCCCACCCCCCTGCCATACTGACGGTGAGGTGGGGAGAGTGAGGCAGTGACAGTGAGAGCGGGGACGGTGAGAGCGGGGACGGTGAGAGCGGGGATGGTGAGAGCGGGGACGGTGAGAACGGGGACGGTGAGGCAGTGACAGTGAGAGCAGGGATGGTGAGAGCGGGGACGGCGAGAGCAGGGAGGGTGAGGCAGAGACAGTGAGAGCAGGAACGGTGAGGCGGGGACAGTGAGAGCGGGGACGGTGAGGTAGTGATGGTGAGAGCGGGGACGGTGAGAGCAGGAACGGTGAGGCAGAGACAGTGAGAGCAGGAACGGTGAGGCGGGGACAGTGAGAGCGGGGACGGTGAGGTAGTGATGGTGAGGGCGGGGACGGTGAGAGCGAGGACAGTGAGATCGGGGACAGTGAAGGCGGGACGGTGAGAGTAGGGACGGTGAGAGCGGGGATGGTGAGGGCGGGGACGGTGAGAGTGGGGATGGTGAAGACGGGGACGGTGAGAGCAGGGACGGTGAGAGCAGGGACGGTGAGAGCAGGGACGGTGAGAGCGGGGATGGTGAGGGCGGGAACGGTGAGAGCAAGGACCGTGAGAGCGGGGACGGTGAGCGCGGCGACGGTGAGAGCGGGGACAGTGAGAACAGGGTCATTGATGGTGGTGTCGGTGAGGCAGTGACGGTGAGAGCAGGGACAGTGAGATGGTGACGGTGAGAGCAGGGACGGTGAGAGTGGGGACCATGACAGCGGGGATGGTGAGAGCGGGGACAGTGAAAGCGGGGACGGTGAGGCATTGACAGTGAGAGTGGAGACGGTGAGAGTGGGGACGGTGAGGCAGGGACGGTGAGAACAGGGACGGTGAGAGCGGGGACAGTGAGAACAGGGTCGTTGAGAGTGGGGACAGTGAGAAAAGGGATGGTGAGAGCGGGGATGGTGAGAGTGGGGACAGTGAGAGCGGGGACGGTGAGAGCGGGGACGGTGAGGTAGTGATGGTGAGAGCGGGGACAGTGAGGCGGTGATGGTGAGAGAAGGGACGGTGAGAGCAGGGACGGTGAGAGTGGGGACGGTGAGGTAGTGATGGTGAGAGCGGGGACAGTGAGGCGGTGATGGTGAGAGAAGGGACGGTGAGAGCAGGGACAGTGAGAGCGGGGACGGTGAGAGCAGGGACGGTGAGAGTGGGGACGGTGAGAACGGGGACGGTGAGGCAGTGACAGTGAGAGCGGGGATGGTGAGAGTGGGGACGGTGAGAGCAGGGAGGGTGAGGCAGAGACAGTGAGAGCGAGGTCAGTGAGGCAGTGACGGTGAGGGCGGGGACAGTGAGGCAGTGACAGTGAGAGCGGGGACGGTGAGGCAGTGACGGTGAGGGCGGGGACGGTGAGGCAGTGACGGTGAGGGTGGGGACAGTGAGGCAGTGACAGTGAGAGCGGGGACGGTGAGGCAGTGACGGTGAGGGCGGGGACGGTGAGGTAGTGAGGGTGAGAGCGGAGTCGGCGAGGCAGTGATGGTGAGAGCGGGGACAGTGAGGCAGTGACGGGGAGACCAGGGTCGGTGAGACAGTGACGGTGAGACGGGGACGGTGAGAGTGGGGATGGTGAGAGTGGAGACAGTGAGAGCGGGGTGTGTGAGAGCAAAGACGTTGAGAGCGGGGACGGTGAGAGTGGGGTCGGTGTGAGCGGGGATGGTGAGGCAGTGACGGTGAGAGCGGGAACGATGAGGTAGTGACAGTGAGAGCGGGGACAGCGAGGCGGTGATGGTAAGAGCGGGGACAGTGAGAGTGGGGATGGTGAAAGTGGGGATGGTGAGAGCGGAGACGGTGAGGCAGTGACGGTGAGAGCGGGGACAGTGAGAACGGGGTCGCTGAGAGTGGGGTCAACGAGGCAGTGATGGTGAGAGCAGGAACTGTGAGAGGAGGGACAGTGAGATCAGGGACAGTGAAGGTGGGACGGTGAGAGCGTGGACAGTGAGAGTGGGACGGTGAGGCACTGACAGTGAGAGTGGAGACAGTGAGAGTGGGGACGGTAAGGCAGGGATGGTGAGAACGGGGACGGTGAGAGCGGTGACAGTGAGAACAGGGTTGTTGAGAGTGTGGACAGTGAGGCAGTGACAGTGAGAGCAGGGATGGTGAGAGCAGAGACGATGAGAGCGGGGACGGTGAAAGCAGGGTCGGTGAGAGCGGGGACGGTGAGGCAGTGACGGTGAGAGTGGGGACGGTGTGGCGGTGATGGTGAGAGTGGGGATGGTGAGGTAGTGATGGTGAGAGCGGGGATGGTGAGAGCAGGGACGGTGAGAGCGTGGAGAGAGAGTAGGGACGGTGAGGCATTGACAGTGAGAGCAGAGACGGTGAGAGCAGGGACAGTGAGAGCGGGGACGGTGAGGTAGTGATGGTGAGAGCGGGGACGGTGAGAGCAGGGACGGTGAGGCAGAGACAGTGAGAGCAGGAACGGTGAGGCGGGGACGGTGAGAGCGGGGACGGTGAGGTAGTGATGGTGAGAGCGGGGACGGTGAGAGCAGGGACGGTGAGGCAGAGACAGTGAGAGCAGGAACGGTGAGGCGGGGACAGTGAGAGCGGGGACGGTGAGGTAGTGATGGTGAGGGCGGGGACGGTGAGAGCGAGGACAGTGAAATCGGGGACAGTGAAGGCGGGACGGTGAGAGTAGGGACGGTGAGAGCGGGGATGGTGAGGGCGGGGACGGTGAGAGTGGGGATGGTGAAGACGGGGACAGTGAGAGCAGGGACGGTGAGAGCAGGGACGGTGAGAGCGGGGATGGTGAGGGCGGGAACGGTGAGAGCAAGGACCGTGAGAGCGGGGACGGTGAGCGCGGCGACGGTGAGAGCGGGGACAGTGAGAACGGGGTCATTGATGGTGGTGTCGGTGAGGCAGTGACGGTGAGAGCAGGGACAGTGAGGTAGTGACGGTGAGAGCAGGGACGGTGAGAGTGGGGACCATGACAGCGGGGATGGTGAGAGCGGGGACAGTGAAAGCGGGGACGGTGAGGCATTGACAGTGAGAGTGGAGACGGTGAGAGTGGGGACGGTGAGGCAGGGACGGTGAGAACAGGGACGGTGAGAGCGGGGACAGTGAGAACAGGGTCGTTGAGAGTGGGGACAGTGAGAAAAGGGATGGTGAGAGCGGGGATGGTGAGAGTGGGGACAGTGAGAGCGGGGACGGTGAGAGCGGGGACGGTGAGGTAGTGATGGTGAGAGCGGGGACGGTGAGAGCAGGGACGGTGAGGCGGAGACAGTGAGAGCAGGAACGGTGAGGCGGGGACGGTGAGAGCGGGGACGGTGAGATCAGGGACGGTGAGAGCGGGGACGGTGAGGTAGTGATGGTGAGAGTGGGGACCGTGAGAGTGGGGACAGTGAAGCGGTGATGGTGAGAGCGGGGACAGTGAAAGCGGGGACAGTGAGGCATTGACAGTGAGAGTGGAGACGGTGAGAGTGGGGACGGTGAGGCAGTGACGGTGAGAGTGGGGACGGTGAGAGCAGTGACGGTGAGAACGGGGACGGTGAGGTGTTGATGGTGAGAGCGGGGACGGTGAGATAGTGACGGTGAGAGCGGGGATGGTGAGAGCAGGGATGGTGAGGCAGTGACGGTGAGATAGTGACGGTGAGAGCAGGGACTGTGAGAGTGGGGACGGTGAGGCGGTGATGTGGAGAGCGGGGACGGTGAGGCAGTGACGGTGAGAGCGGGGACGGTGAGAGCAGGGACAGTGAGAGCAGGGACGGTGAGAGCGGGGACTGTGAGGCGGTGATGTGGAGAGCAGGGACGGTGAGGTAGTGATGCTGAGGCAGTGATGGTGAGAGCGGCGACGGTGAGAGCGGGGATGGTGATAGCCGGGCCAGTGAGGCAGTGACGGTGAGAGCAGGGACGGTGAGGTAGTGACAGTGAGAGCAGGGACGGTGAGAGCGGGGACAGTGTGAGCGGGCACAGTGAGAACGGGGTCGTTGAGGCATTGACAGTGAGAGCAGGGATGGTGAGAGTGGGGACGGTGAGAGCAGGGACGGTGTGAGCGGGCACAGTGAGAACGGGGTCGTTGAGAGTGGGGTCTGTGAGGCAGTGACGGTGAGAGTGGGGACGGTGAGAGCAGGGACGGTGAGAGCGGGGACGGTGAGAGTGGGGACGGTGAGACCAGGGACGGTGTGAGCGGGGACAGTGAGAACGGGGTCGTTGAGAGTGGGGTCTGTGAGGCAGTGACGGTGAGAGTGGGGACGGTGAGGTGGTGAGGGTGAGAGGGGGGATGGTGAGAGTGGGGACGGTGAGAGTGGGGACTGTGAGGCGGTGATGTGGAGAGCAGGGACGGTGAGGTAGTGATGGTGAGACAGTGATGGTGAGAGCAGGGACGGTGAGAGCGGTGACGGTGAGAGCAGGGACGGTGAGAGCGGTGACGGTGAGAGCAGGGACGGTGAGAGGAGGGACTGTGAGAGCGGGGACGGTGAGTGTGGGGACGGTGAGGCAGTGATGGTGAGAGCAGGGACAGTGAGAGCGGGGACGGTGAGAGTGGGGACGGTGAGAGCGGGGACAGTGAGAGCGGGGACGGTGAGACCGGGGATGGTGAGACTGGGGACGGTGAGAGCAGGGATGGTGAGACTGGGGACAGTGAGACCGGGGGCGGTGAGGTAGTGATGGTGAGAGCGGGGACGGTGAGAGCGGGGATGGTGAGAGCAGGGACGGTGAGAGCGGGGACGGTGAGAGCGGGGACGGTGAGACCGGGGATGGTGAGACTGGGGACGGCGAGAGCGGGGATGGTGAGACCGGGGATGGTGAGACTGGGGACGGTGAGAGCAGGGATGGTGAGACTGGGGACAGTGAGACCGGGGATGGTGAGAGCGGGGTCGGTGAGAGCGGGGACGGTGAGACCGGGGATGGTGAGAGCGGGGACGGTGAGAGCGGGGACGGTGAGAGCGGGGATGGTGAGGGCGTCCCTTTCTCATGGTCGTGGTGGCTGTGCCCTCCTGGGTGCTGTAGCAATCAGAGTGGTCCCTGCACTAAGTGGAGTTGGGGCCAGGAGACTCTGAGATCTGGACTATTTCTCTTGCTTTCCTTTTGGCTCCATTGACATCTTTTCATTCTTGTTTTTGCAACCAAATGGGTGCCAGTGAATGGTGACGTTTGTCTGCAGTTATGGATTCCTATACTTCGTGAGTGTGACAGATAAACACATCTAATCTAATTTAATAAATAACTCTACAAAAATCATGCTGACAGAGAGTTGGGCCAGATTTCTGGAATGCTTACTCAGTGACATTCCTGGACCTGTTGATATCTATCTTGGATAGATTCACGGAAAGGAACCCGGTCAATTTTGCATTTTGAGAAACCCACCAACACTTCACAGAGCAAACAGGGGGTAGGAAAATCTCCATCGTCCCACCAGACCACAGGGGCTGCTGCCTCATTAGAAAGAGATGACCTGCTGGTGGTTTAACCTGGGGGCGCTGTGCCTCAGACGAGGGGAGAGATTGTGAAGGTGATTGAGTGCAGTCTGTCAGTGTGACTCTGCATTACAAACCAGGCAAAGGGCCCCCTGAGGTAAGTGACCAAACAGAGGAGAGGAGCCATTACCCTGGTTTCTGGAGAACAGCGGTCACACTAACTTCACCAGTCTTTCCTCTTCCACATTCCAGCTCTTCCTTCCAAACAGGGTCATCATCAAAGTAACAAAAAACACCAAATCACCAGGTTGTGAAGAGCTTAGCTTTCGTTTTAAATTCTACGCAGGCACCATCAACTCACCAATTCACACAATTAACTAAATTACCCAGCAGGTCAATTTGACTTGAACAAAAGTCTGAAGGAGGAAGGGAGGGGCTCGAGTGGTTTTACCATGGTGGGGGGTGATAGTGCATTCCGGCCCCCGCTACGCCTCCCTAAGAACTTCTCCATGAAGACTGTTGTGAAGACTTTGAGGAAGAGTCACCGGACCCAAAATACTAACTCTCCTTGCCTCAGATGCTGCCAGACCTGCTGAGTTTCTCCTGCAATTTCTGTTTTTGCGCCATTATCCTCCACCACTGACTCACCTCCCCAAACCCCCATGGTGCTAGCCCCCACCTCCAACTCCCCTCCGCCTACAGCACACCCCCAGCTCCAACTCCCAATTCATTCATTTACCCCCAAACCCCTTCTGAGGAGTGCAATTGGTCAATAACTCCAAAGACTGATTTTTGGTGGTGCAGACTCGATGGGCTGAAGGGCCTCCTCTTCAGCGATTTGATATAAGCGAGAGGTATGGCGAGAGGGAGGGGCAACATAGAACAGTACAGCACAGCACGGGCCCTTCGGTCCACAATGTTGTCCCGACCTATTATCCTCCCAAGATCAATCTACCCTGCACACCCTACATTTTACTATCCTCCATGTGCCTGTCCAAGAGTCACTTAAATGTCCCTAAAGTATCTGACTCCACTACCACTGCCGGCAGCACATTCCACATGCCCACCACTCTCTGTGTGAAGAACCTACCTCTGCCATCTCCCCTATACCTTCCTCCAATCACCTTAAATTTATGCCTCCTTGTAATAGTCATTTCCGCCCTGGGAAAAAGTCTCTGACTCTCCACTCTATCTATGCCTCTCATCATGGAATGCTTTGCCTGCAACGGTAGTAGATTTGGCAACTTTAGGTACATTTAAGTCATCATTGGACAAGCATATGGACGTACATGGAATAGTGTAGGTTAGATGGGCTTCAGATTGGTATGACAGGTCGGCACAACATCGAAGGCCGAAGGGCCTGTACTGTGCTGAAATGTTCTATGTTTTATGTTCTATCATGTTGTGCACCTCTATCATATTGTGCACCTCTATCGTCACCTCTCATCCTTCTTCACTCCAATGAAAAAAGTCCCAGCTCCCTCAACCTTTCCTCATATGACCTGCCCTCCAGTCCAGGCAGCATCCTGGTAAACCTCCTCTGCACCATTTCTAAAGTTCCCACATCTTTTCCTATAATGAGGTGACCAGAACTGAACAGAATATTCCATGTGTGGTCTAACCAGGGTTTATTTGAGCTGCAGCATAACCTCATGACTCTTAAACTCAATTCCCCTGCCAATGAAAACCAACACACAATACACCTTCTTTACAACCCTTATCAACTTGGGTCGCAACTTTGAGGCATCTATGGACGTGAACCCCAAGATCCCTCTGATCCTCCACACTGCTGAGAATCCTGCCATTAACCCTATGTTCTGCATTCAAATTCAACCTTCCAAAATGAATCACTTCATACTTTTCCGGGTTGAATTCCATCTGCCGGTTCTTTGCCCAGCTCTGCATCCTGTCAATGACAAATGCCAGTCTGACCAATGACATCATGCCATGTCCGATGAATAAATTTAATAAAAATAGCATTTCTTCCAAGCTCTTTGAGAACAACGTCAGCAAGACCCAGAGATTGAGCAGCTAATGCACTTATCACCACTTTCCTTACTCTCTCAAGCCTGCAGTGCCAAGGAACATCACAAAATCCCGCCACATTGGAAAATCCATCTGCCAGGATTTGCAAGCAGGCATCATGACAAATAAATCACGTGGATCACCCCAAAACTGAGGACTTCCACTTCGTATTATTTTTAGATTTCTCACTCACGAGAACTCCTCCACCTTTAGATCTTTCCTGGCCAGAGATCAAACACATCAAAACTTTCACCTGGTCTGGTTTGGTCTGGTCTGGTCTATTCTGGTCTGGTCTGGTTTGGTCTGGTCTGGTCTGGTCTGGTCTCCTTTGGGCTGGTCTGGTCTGGTCTCCTTTGGCCTGATCTGGTTTGGTCTGGTCTGGTCTAGTCTAGTGTGGTCAAGTCTGCTTTGGTTTGGTCTGGTCTGGTCTGGTTTGGTCTGGTCTGATCTGGTCTGGACTGGTCTGGTCTGATTTGGTCTGGTCTGGTCTATTCTAGTCTGGTCCAGCATCAGCAGTTCCCATTATGTCTGGTTTGGTCTGGTCTGGTCTAGTCCAGTCTGAAAACATAATCTATGTGAGATTCCTTGGTTGTCCCATACCATCCTTGGGCATCAGCCTTCTCTTTCTGCCCAGAATGGGTACGACATGGTTACAACTGATTCACATTATCCATATAAGACTGGACATAGAAATACATTTGAACTACAGTTTCTAAACCCACAAAATGGAAATTTCCAGAAGCATGATTGGCAGTTTTGAATTTCTTCCTGATTCAATTGCTAGCCTTTTTCTCAAAGTCCCCCAGTTAAAAATTATCGACTTACATCATAAAAATGCTCAAACCTTTCCCATTATAATGCCAGGAGAACACTAGTGGGTCTTCCTTCAGTTGTGAAAGCTGTAGCGTAACAGAACTTTACTAGAAATGCCACACCCAAGAAATGTCATTTAATCCATGAAAGCACTTAACTGATTTCTAGAGTCTCCCTTCAATCTCTGGTGGTTCCATGGAGGGTTGGAAGAATACTTTGTTCTCAAGATGGTGACCCTGATGGGACCCTGCCTTGATAGCTATAAAGGTATTCTTCCAGAAAAGGCTGTTAGAATGCCTGAAAAGATTTTTATATTTGCGTCCTCAGACACAGAGCAGTGTCTCACAAGAATATTTGTGTTCCACAGAAACATAGCAGATAGGAGCAGGTGTGGGCCTATCACCCAACTCTGTTCCCTGTTCCCACTTTCTCCTTGTGCCCTGTGATCACTTTAGCCCCAAGAACTATAACCATTTCTTTCTGGAAAACACTCAATGTTTTGGCTGCAACCACTCAGGCTCTCCAGACTTCGGGTGAAGATATTTCTGCTCATCTCAGTCCTAAATTGGCATTGGCATCAGTTTTGGAACCGGGGGGATCTGTACCATTGGGACGGTCTCCACTTGAACCGATCTGGAACCGGTGTTCTAGCGAAAAGGATAAATAGGGCGGTCAGTAGGATTTTAAACTAGTGAGTCGGGGGGAAGGGAAAGTGAAAGAGACAGGGAGTATGGAGTTAAATGGAAAAATAAGCAACAGGATAGTATGTGTACAGGTGGATTTAAGCTCGAGGCAGACTAGGAATACAGCAAAAAGGAAGGATAGCTTAAGACATCTTGGGATTTCCAACCTCTCTAATAATGATAAGAAAGTTAGCATTAAGACACTTTATCTAAATGCTCGTAGTATTTGCAACAAAGTAGATGAATTAACAGCACAAATCCTCTTGAATGATTATGGTGTGGTAGGCATCACAGAGGCATGGTTGCAGAGAGCTCAGGACTGGCTGTTAAACATCCAAGGATTCACAACATATCGAAAAGACAGGGAGGTGAGCAGAGGGGGCGGTGTTGCCTTGTTAGTTAAGAATGAAATTAAATCTACGGCACTAAATGACATAGGGTCAGAAGAAGTGGAGTCTGTGTGGGTGGAATTGAGGAACCACAAAGGCAAAAAAACTATAATGGGAGTTATGTTCAGACCTCCCAACAGTGATCAGGACCAGGGACGCAAGATGCACCGAGAAATAGATAGGGCATGTCAGAAAGGCAAGGTCACAGTGATCATGGGGGATTTCAATATGTAGGTGGATTGGGTGAATAATGTTGCTGGTGGATGCAAAGAAAAGGAATTCATGGAATGTTTGCAGGATGGCTTTTTGGAACAGCTTGTGATGGAGCCCATAAGGGAGCAGGCTATTCTGGACTTAGTGCTATGTAATGAGCCTGACTTTGTAAAAGACCTTAAAGTAAGGGAACGCTTAGGAGGCAGCGATCATAATATGGTAGAGTTCAGTCTGCAGTTTGAAAGAGAGAAGGCAAAATCTGATGTAATGGTGTTACAGTTAAATAAAGATAATTACAGGGGCATGAGAGAGGAATTGATGAAAATCGACTGGAAGCAGAGCCGAGCGGGAAAGACAGTAGAGCAACAATGGCAGGAGTTTCTAGGTGTAATTGAGGACACAGTACTGAGGTTCATCCCAAAGAAAAGAAAGATTATCCGGGGTGGGATTAGACCGCCATGGCTGACAAAGGAAGTTAGGAAATATATCAAAGAAAAAGAGACAGCCTATAAGAGCACTGGGAAATCAGAAGATTGGGAAGGCTACAAAAACAAACAGAGGATAACAAAGAGAGCAATAAGGAAGGAGAAGATCATATATGAAGGTAGGCTAGCTAGTAATATTAGAAATGATAGTAAAAGCTTCTTGCAATACATAAGAAACAAACGAGAGGCAAAAGTAGATATTGGGCCGCTCCAAATTGATGCTGGAAGGCGAGTGATGGGAGATGAGGAAATAGCTGAAGAACTTAATAAGTACTTTGCGTCAGTCTTCACAGTGGAAGACATGAGTAGTATGCCAACAATTAGGGAGTGCCAGGGGGCAGAGTTGAGTATGGTAGGCATTACAAAAGAGAAAGTGCTAGAAAAGCTAAAGGGTCTAAAAATTGCTAAATCTCCCGGCCCCGATGGGCTACATCGTAGAGTTCTGAGGGAGGTGGCTGAGGAAATAGCGGAGGCTTTGGTCGTGATCTTTCAAAAGTCACTGGAGCCAGGGAATGTCCCAGATGATTGGAAAATTGCTGTTGTAACCCCCTTGTTTAAGAAAGGATCAAGACAAAAGATGGAAAATTATAGGCCGATTAGCCTAACCTCGGTAGTTGGTAAAATTCTAGAATCCATTGTCAAGGATGAGATTTCTAAATTCCTGGAAGTGCAGGTTTGGATTAGAACAAGTCAGCATAGTTTTAGTAAGGGGAGGTCATGCCTGACAAACCTGTTAGAATTCTTTGAAGAGGTAACAAGTATGTTAGACCAGGGAAACCCAGTAGATGTTATCTATCTAGACTTCCAAAAGGCCTTTTATACAGTGCCTCACGGGAGGCTGCTGAACAAGTTGAGGGCCCATGGTGTTTGAGGTGAGCTACTGGCTTGGATTGAGGATTGGCTGTCTGACAAAAGGCAGAGAGTTGGGATAAAAGACTCTTTTTTGGAATGGCAATTGGTGACGAGTGGTGTCCCGCAGGGTTCAGTGTTGGGGCCACAGCTGCTCACCTTATATATTAATGATCTGAATGAAGGGATTGGGGGCATTCTGGCGAAGTTTGTCGATGATACGAAGATAGGTGGACAGGCAGGTAGTACTGTGGAGGTGGGGAAGATGCAGAAAGATTTAGACAGTTTAGGAGAGTGGCCCAGGAAATGGCTGATGAAATTCAATGTGAGTAAATGTGAGGTTTTGCACTTTGGTAAAAAGAATACAGGCATGGACTATTTTCTAAATGGTGAGAAAATTCGCAAAGCAGTAGTGCAAAGGGATCTGGGAGTGTTGGTCCAGGATTCTCTAAAGGTCAACTTGCAGGTAGAGTCCATAATTAAGAAAGCGAATGTAATGTTGTTGTTTATCTCAAGACGATTGGAATGTAAAAGCAGCGATGTGCTTCTGAGGCTTTATAAAGCTCTAGTTAGGCCCCATTTAGAATACTGTGTCCAATTTTGGGCCCCACACCTCAGGAAGGACATACTAGCCGTGGAGCGTGTCCAGCGGAGATTCACACGGATGATCCCTGGAATGGTAGGTTTAACGTATGATGAACAGCTAAGGATCCTGGGATTGTATTCATTAGAGTTTAGAAGGTTGAGGGGAGATCTAATAGAAACTTACAAGATAATGTATGGTTTAGAAGGGGTGGACGCTGGGAAGTTGTTTCCATTAGGCGGGGAGACTAGGACCCGTGGGCACAGCCTTAGAATTAGAGGGGGTAAATTTAGAATGGAAATGAGGAGACATTTCTTCAGCCAGAGAGTGGTGGGCCTGTGAAATTCATTGTCACAGAGTGCAGTGGAGGCCGGGACGTTGGATGCCTTCAAGGCAGAGATCGACAAATTCTTGATCTCAAAAGGAATCAAGGGCTATGGGGAGAGTGCAGGGAAGTGGTGTTGAAATGCCCATCAGCTATGATTTAAATGGCGGAGTGGTCTTGATGGGCTGAATGGCCTTACTTCCACTCCTATGTCTTATGGTCTTATGGTGTTAAATGGCCTCCTCCATATCTTTAGATGCTGAGCCCTGGTTCTGGACTTCCAAAAATCCCTCCTGCCTGGACCCTGTCTAATCCTGTTAAAGTCTTATAGGTTGACAAGTATAGGATTGTGGAGATGCCCTGAAAGCAGGGAAAACCCTTCGGAGACCTTAATGTGGTACATGATCTGGGTAAAATCACCTGCATTTGTTTGTACTTTTAATGCTTTGTTAATTTCCTGATTGTCAGTAATTAATGCGGCGAGAGTGTGACAGATTTTGGACATTTGTGTAGTTTTTACAAAGTCCCATGAACGTGCACAGTTTCCACACAATTGACACAAGTCACTAACTTGTTTGTAAATATTTGTAAAGGACAGTGTACTTTTTAATTTCTGAAATTCAAGCTCATCAGACTGCAAGGTAAAGGTGATGGAAGAGTAAAGGAGCAGAAAGGGATGAATATTTTTTAATGCTCGGTAAGAATAATAGTCCCTGCTGCTTTGTGATAAACAGCCCATGTAAAGTCATACAGCTGTACAGTATTGAAACAGACCCTTCGGCCCAACTCGTCCATGCTGACCAGACACCCTAAATCAATCTAGTCCCATTTGCCAGCTTTTGGCCCATATCCCTCTCAACCCTTCCTGTCCATATTCCCATCCAGAAGCCTTTTAAATGTAGTAATTGTACCAGCCTCCACCACTTCCTCTGGCAGCTCATTCCACACATGCACCACCCTCTGTGTGAAAAAGTTGCCCCTTAGGTCCCTTTTAAATCTCTCCCCCCTCACCTTAAACCTATGCCCCTCTAGTTTTGGACTCCCCTACCCTGGGAATAAGACCTTAATATTCACCCTGTCTATACCCCACATGATTTTATAGACTTCAATCAGTCACCCCTCAGCTTCCGACATCCCAGGGAAAGTAGCCTCAGTCTGTTCAGCCTCTCCTTACAGTTCAATCCCTCCAACCCTGGCTACATCCTCATACATCTTTTCTGACCCCTTTGTAGTTTCACAACATCCTTCTTTTTCGGAGCAAGACCGGGATTGCACGCAATACTCCAAAAGGTGGCTGAACCAATTTCCTGTACAGCCACAACATGACCTCCCAACTCCTGTACTCAATGTACTGATCAATAATGACAAGCATACCAAATACCTTCTTCACCACCCTGTCTCCCTGCAATTCCACTTTCAAGGAACTATGAACCTGCACTCCAAGGTCTCTTTGTTCAGTAACACTCTCCAGGTCCTTACCATTAGGTGTATCAACCCTGCCCTGATCTATCTTTCCAAAATGTAGCACCTCACTTTTATCTAAATTAAACCCCTCTCCTGTCAGATCAGGATGTGGGTAATGGTGAGGCTTAGCTGGAACAATGGAGGCGCAGCAGAATGATGTTGGCCAGTAATAAAATAAAGTCACTGAATGGTCCGAAGCAGTTACTCTTTGTATTGTCAGGCAGGACATGGCTGTATGAATTAGTTTAACAATTAAATTATCAAACAGCTTTTTGTGTCGAGTGCACCATGAAATTTGACTCACAGAAAAGTTGAAAACCTTTTGATGAAAACCGAAGGAACTGCAGATGCTGTTAGTCAGAAACAGAAACAGAAGTTGCTGGAAAAGCTCAGCAGGCCTGGCAGCATCTGTGAAGAAAATATCAGAGTTAACGTTTCGGGTCCAGTGACCATTCCTCAGGCGTCTCTCGATGATACCTGGGAGGTTTTTTGCTGACAGATGGGACAGGAGATTTAATAGTCATAAAGCCAATGTTCATTAATTTAGAAACAGAAATAGAAACTGCTGGAAGAACTCAGCAGGTCTGAGACCATCTGTGGAGTCAAAGCAGGGTTAACAGTGACCCTTCTTCAGAACCGAACTGCTTACTCTCCACAGATGCTGTCAGAGCGTTTTCCCAATAATTTCTTAATTTTTTTTTCAGATTTCCAGCATCCGCAATTTTTTGGTTTATTGTTGATTGGTTTAGCAGAGGAAAGCAGGTTGGCTGAGTCGAGTTATAATGGTTACTGTAATTACTAACGTAAATGATGACATGTTGCTTGAACCACAAATGATCATTTAGTTGAGTTACCTATCAGTCATCCAACAATGACTGCAGAAAGTGAGATAATATTTTGTGGATGCTTTCTTCAATGTCAAAGGACAGATAAGAGTGTAAACAAGTCCAGTAATTATAGAGCAGCAAATATTAAACTGGCAGCTACCTAGCGAGTTTTGAGAAGATTTGTAGCACAGGTTGAAGTTCTGGATGTGAGTTTGCTCGCTGAGCTGGAAGGTTAGTTTTCAGACGTTTCGTCACCATTCCAGGTAACATCATCAGTGAGGCTCCGATGAAGCGCTGGTGTTATGTCCCTCTTTCTATTTATCTGTTTAGGTTTCCTTGGGTTGGCAGCTACCTGTCTACCTTCTCTATACAGAAACAGTGATAAGTACAGCATATCCCTTATGGGAGAGTCTAGGACCAGAGGGCACAGACTCAGAATAAAGGGGGCACTAATGTAAGACTGAGATGAGCAATTTCTTCTCCCAGAAGGGTGAGAGTCTTTGGAACTCCTTGGCACAGAGAGATGTGGGAGCAGAGCCATCATGTGTATTTAAGGCTGAGATAGATTCTTGATCAGTCGGGGCATCAGGGTTACAGGGAAAGGGCAGGAAAGTGGGTGTGAGGAATGTCAGATTAGCCATATTCTAGTGAACAGCAGAGCAGGCTCAAGGGGCTGAATGGCCTACTTCTGTTCCTATTTCTTATGGTCTTAAAGTGTAAAATTCACCAGAAACGGAAAAGCCTTTAGAGATTTGTGTCTGGGGAATAGGCTAACCTTCACAATGAATTTCTTCTGAATGCATGAGCTGTACCAAAACTTCAGAACAATCACTCCCCGATGATAGTAAGTTATTTGGAATGTGCAGTTCTTTAGGGCAGCAGACTACAAACAGATACTCTGGATTGTTTCTAGGTTACCTGTTGTTGATATTTATGCTTACCGACTGTAGAACTCACCTGTGGAATGCGAGATGCCTGCAAATGTCTACACTAACAGCCTTAACATGTCAAATTATTATCATTCTCAAAGTAAATGCCCCCAGTCCACTCTGCCCTGTCAAGCCTCTGTCATCAGCCCATTGTCCGCTCTCTTAAAGAACTTCAATGGTTTTCAGCATCAAATGTTGATTTTCAGATTACCAACAGTGAGTTATTTGATTGTTTGTTTTTCTGACCGATTCTAATCCATTTCTGAATTTGGGTCTAGGCCTGAAACGTCAGCTTTCCTGCTCCTCTGATGCTGCTCAGCCTGATGTGTTCATCCAGCTCCACACCGTGTTATCTCTTACTGAACAGTTTGGATAATGGATTTTTCTTGTGGTTGTTGTTTTGAACTGTACCATCACGGTGAAACTCCTCGAGTACAATGGGGACATCCTTGTGTTCCACTTTCAGTCAACACTCGTTTCAAATGTAAATTGAGCAGAATACATTATTTCTGGGATGTACACTTTATACTCACTTCATCCCCTTCATCAACCCTGCACAAACTCAATTCTCCTTCCTCCGAACAATCAGCCTCAAGTGAAATATTTAACCATTGATCACAAACTACCAGCTCACTCACATGAGAAAGGCCTATCAGCTGACCTGTGCTGTTCCCTTCTGATTCAGGAAGGATTTCAACAGGGCTGGCCTGGGCTGACATCAGTCAGCTCAGTTGGCTGGATGGCTGGTTTGTGGCGCAGAGTGTGGGTTTAATTCCCACACGGGCTGCGGTTCACCATGAAGGACTCTCCTTCTCAAGCTGCTCCCTCACCCTGAGGCGTGGTGGCCCTCAGGTTAAACCACCACCAGCTGGGATGAGAGAGTAGCCCTATGGTCGGAATATGGCAACTTTACTGAGCGTCTTGTACCCATAAACTCTCCAGAAACTGGAAACAAGATGGCGGCGGAGTAGGGCCCCTAGAGCCAGAGCTCGTCCACTCCGAATGCCTTTCTTTTCGTTTTACCTTTATTTCTTCCATCTCTGAACCTGACTTTTTTGCCTGCCTATCACCTTTACGTAACCTCTTTGTTTTCCTGACATTTTCTCCTCTCTTTTACTGTTACTTACATCTTTGTCCTGAGTTCGGGTGACATCAGCAGTATTAAGGTTAGGATTAGGGTGAGGGCCAGCAGGAGCGAGAGGCCAGAACGCACCTCAGAGTGGGCCGTGAAATTCACTTCTGGGGTGAGCACAGAACGTGGCATCAGGACTGGAAGCGACCACACCCGCGGTGAGAACTGGTGCCTGAGAGGCAGCGAGTTTCGAATTGTCTACGTTGGACACTGGCAGAGTCAGTGGGACAGGGCAGCAGCACTGACGTAGGCCCAGGGACGAAGAGAATGACCCTGGTGTTGGTAAACCCAGCGGTGAGAGTGTGCCTCTGGTTGTGGTGAGGCCAGCGATGAGCGTGTGACCCTGGAGTTGGTGAGCCCAGCGGTGCGAGTGTGTCCCTGACGTTGGTGAGACCAGTGGTGAGAGTGTGACCCTGGTGTTGGTGAGACCAGCAGTGAGACTGTGACTCGGACTTTGGTGAGCCCAGCGGTGACAGTGTGCCCCTGGTTGTAGTGAGGCCAACGATGAGAGTGTGACCCTGGAGTTGGTGAGCTCAGCGGTGAGAGTGTGACCCTGACGTTGGTGAGCTCAGTGGTGAGAGTGTGACCCTGACGTTGGTGAGCTCAGTGGTGAGAGTGTGCCCCTGGTGTTGGTGGGCCCAGCGGTGAGAGTGTGGCCCTGGTGTTGGTGAGCCCAGCGGTGAGAGTGTGACTCGGTCGTTGGTGAGCCCAGCGGTGAGAGTGTGCCCCTGGTGTCGGTGGGCCAGCGGTGAGAGTGTGACCCTGACGTTGGTGAGCTCAGTGGTGAGAGTGTGACTCAGTCGTTGGTGAGCCCAGCGGTGAGAGTGTGCCCCTGGTGTTGGTGAGCCCGGCGGTGAGAGTGTGGCTCGGTCGTTGGTGGGCCCAGCGGTGAGGGTGTGCCCCTGGTGTCGGTGGGCCAGCGGTGAGAGTGTGACTCGGTCGTTGGTGAGCCCAGTGGTGAGAGTGTGCCCCTGGTGTTGGTGAGCCCAGCGGTGAGAGTGTGACCCTGGTGTCGGTGGGCCAGCGGTGAGAGTGTGGCCCTGGTGTCGGTGGGCCAGCGGTGAGAGTGTGACTCGGTCGTTGGTGGGCCAGCGGTGAGAGTGTGGCCCTGGTGTCGGTGGGCCAGCGGTGAGAGTGTGACTCGGTCGTTGGTGGGCCCAGCGGTGAGAGTGTGCCCCTGGTGTCGGTGGGCCAGCGGTGAGAGTGTGACTCGGTCGTTGGTGGGCCAGCGGTGAGAGTGTGACCCTGGTGTCGGTGGGCCAGCGGTGAGAGTGTGACCCTGGTGTCGGTGGGCCAGCGGTGAGAGTGTGACTCGGTCGTTGGTGAGTCCAGCGGTGAGAGTGTGACCCTGGTGTTGGTGAGCCCAGCGGTGAGAGTGTGACCCTGGTGTCGGTGGGCCAGCGGTGAGAGTGTGACTCGGTCGTTGGTGAGCCCAGCGGTGAGAGTGTGCCCCTGGTGTCGGTGGGCCAGCGGTGAGAGTGTGACTCGGTCGTTGGTGAGCCCAGTGGTGAGAGTGTGCCCCTGGTGTTGGTGAGCCCAGCGGTGAGAGTGTGCCCCTGGTGTCGGTGGGCCAGCGGTGAGAGTGTGACCCTGGTGTCGGTGGGCCAGCGGTGAGAGTGTGACTCGGTCGTTGGTGAGCCCAGCGGTGAGAGTGTGACCCTGGTGTTGGTGAGCCCAGCGGTGAGAGTGTGACCCTGGTGTCGGTGGGCCAGCGGTGAGAGTGTGACTCAGTCGTTGGTGAGCCCAGCGGTGAGAGTGTGCTCCTGGTGTCGGTGGGCCAGCGGTGAGAGTGTGACTCGGTCGTTGGTGAGCCCAGTGGTGAGAGTGTGCCCCTGGTGTTGGTGAGCCCAGCGGTGAGAGTGTGCCCCTGGTGTCGGTGGGCCAGCGGTGAGAGTGTGCCCCTGGTGTCGGTGGGCCAGCGGTGAGAGTGTGACTCGGTCGTTGGTGAGCCCAGTGGTGAGTGTGTGCCCCTGGTGTTGGTGAGCCCAGCGGTGAGAGTGTGACCCTGGTGTCGGTGGGCCAGCGGTGAGAGTGTGCCCCTGGTGTCGGTGGGCCCAGTGCAGTTGACGGTGAGGCAGTGGTGATGGAGAATTGGCCCAGTGGCGAAAGATGGCACCAGAAGTGTGGTACCTTCACCGTTGGTTGGGTCCAGAGTAAACAGCCAGAAGGCGATGGAGAGGGGACGGCAGGGCAGGTGATAAGTGGGCTCAGGGCTGATAGATTCTCCTTCATCCCTATTTTTGTATTGCTTTTCATTTTTGTAAATTATTCAAAATGGCTCCAAATCATGGCAACAAATGAAGGTTTTCACTCTATTTTATTGTTAAACAGTAAAGTACTAGTCACAATAAAATCATTAATTCTCTCATTTGTTGAGCTTTGTACAGTCCATCTCTCCTTTCGTCTCAATGGTCAGAACTGGACACATTTCTCAGCTCATATTCCGTCTGCTTATATCCTACAGTTAGATGATGACTTTGCCTGAGTTGGCTCTGAGTGAGCAGCTCCTCGTTTGGAGTTTGCGATGTGACATTCAGGCTTTGACAGGATAGTGTAGCGAAAGGCTGACGGAGGGTATGAACTGAGAGTGCCTGATTGCACAGCACAGTTTTATTTCTGAGCTGTATTAGCTACTTTAACCAAAACTACCAAGTGCCTGAAACTATAATCACACAACATAGACAAACAAACCCGAAACATCACACACG
>NC_081367.1:73531115-73618398 GCF_030684315.1 Stegostoma tigrinum | reverse complement strand
ACACAACCCACCCCCGACACACACACCCCACCCCCGACACAACACACCCCCCACACAACCCACCCCCGACACACACACCCCACCCCGACACACACACCCCACCCCCGACACACACACACCCCCACCACCACCCACACACACACCCCCCACCCCCGACACAACACACCCCCCAACCCCGACACAACACACCCCCCACCCCCGACACAACACACCCCCCACCCCCGACACAACACACCCCACCCCCGACACACACACACCCACCACCCCCCACACACACACACTCCCCACCCACGACACAACCCACCCCGACACACCCCACCCCCGACCCCCGACACACACCCCACCACCCCGACACACACACACCCCCAACCCCGACACACACACACCCCCAACCCCGACACACACACCCACACCCCCGACACACACACCCACCCACCCCCGACACACACACCCACCCACCCCCGACACAACCCACCCCGACACAACCCACCCCCGACACACACACCCCCCACCCCCGACACACACACACCCCACCCCCGACACACACACACCCCACCCCCGACACACACACCCCCCACCCCCGACACACACACCCCCCACCCCCGACACAACCACCCCCCACCCCCGACACAACCACCCCCCACCCCCGACACACACACCCCCCACCCCCGACACACACACCCCCCACCCCCGACACAACCACCCCCCACCCCCGACACACACACCCCCCACCCCCGACACAACCACCCCCCCACCCCCGACACAACACACCCCCCACACAACCCACCCCCGACACACACACCCCACCCCCGACACACACACACCCCCCACCCCCGACACACACACCCCCCACCCCCGACACAACACACCCCCCACCCCCGACACAACCCACCCCCCACAACCCACCCCGACAACCCACCCCCGACAACCCACCCCCGACCCCCGACACACACCCCACCACCCCGACACACCCCACCCCCGACCCCGACACACACACACCCCCGACACACACCCCACCACCCCGACACACACCCCACCACCCCGACACACCCCACCCCCAACCCCGACACACACACACCCCCAACCCCGACACACACACACCCCCAACCCCGACACACACACACCCCCAACCCCGACACACACACCCACCCACCCCCGACACACACACCCACCCACCCCCGACACACACACCCACCCACCCCCGACAGACACAACCCTCCCCCGACACAACCCACCCCCGACCCCTGACAGATCCCACCCCCGACCCCCGACACACCCCACCCCCGACCCCCGACACACCCCACCCCCGACACACCCCACCCCCGACACACCCCACCCCCGACACACCCCACCCCCGACACACCCCACCCCCGACACACCCCACCCCCGACACACACATACCCCCAACCCCGACACACACACACCCCCAACCCGACACACACACACCCCCAACCCCGACACACACACACCCCCAACCCCGACACACACACACCCCCAACCCCGACACACACACACCCCCACCCCGGACACACACACACCCCCACCCCCGACACACACACACCCCCACCCCCGACACACACACACCCCCACCCCCGACACACACACCCCCCACCCCCGACACACACACCCCCCACCCCCGAGACACACACCCCCCACCCCCGAGACAACCCACCCCCCACCACCCCGACACACACACCCCCACCCCTGACACTCACACCCCCCACCCCTGACACACACACACCCCCACCCCCGACACACACATACCCCCACCCCCGACACACACACACACCCCACCACCCCGACACACCCCACCCCCGACACACACACACCCCACCACCCCGACACACCCCACCCCGGACACACACACACCCCCACCCACGATACACACACACCCCCACCCACGACACACACACACCCCACCCCCGACACACCCCACCCCCGACACACACACACACCCCACACCCGACACACGCACACCCCACACCCGACACACCCCACCCCCGACACACCCCACCCCCGACACACCCCACCCCCGACACACACACCCCCACCACCCCCCACACACACACCCCCACCACCCCCCACACACACACACTCCCCACCCACGACACAACCCACCCCCGACACACACCCCACCACCCCGACACAACCCACCCCGGCACACACACCCCCACCCCCGACACACACACCCACCCACCCCCGACACACACACCCACCCACCCCCGACACAACACACCCACCCACCCCGACACAACACACCCCCGACACAACCCACCCCCGACCCCCGACACAACCCACCCCCGACACACACACCCCCGACACAACCCACCCCCGACACAACCCACCCCCGACACAACCCACCCCCGACACACACCCCCCCCGAACCCCCCCACACCCCACCCCCGAACCCCCCCACACCCCACCCCCGACACACACACCCCCCACCCCCGACACACACACCCCCCACCCCCGACACACACACCTCCCACCCCCGACACACACACCCCCCACCCCCGACACACACACCCCCCACCCCCGACACACACACCCCCCACCCCCGACACACACACCCCCCACCCCCGACACACACACCCCCCACCCCCGACACAACACACCCCCGACACAACCCACCCCCGACACACACACCCCACGCCCGACACACACACACCCCCACCACCCCCCACACACACACACTCCCCACCCACGACACAACCCACCCCGACACACCCCACCCCCGACCCCCGACACACACCCCACCACCCCGACACACACATACCCCCGACCCCGACACACACACCCACCCACCCCCGACACACACACCCCCCACCCCCGACACACACACCCCCCACCCCCGACACAACACACCCCCCACCCCCGACACAACACACCCCCCACCCCCGACACAACACACCCCCGACACAACCCACCCCCGACACAACCCACCCCCGACACAACCCACCCCCGACACACACACCCCACGCCCGACACACACACACCCCCACCACCCCCCACACACACACACTCCCCACCCACGACACAACCCACCCCGACACACCCCACCCCCGACCCCCGACACACACCCCACCACCCCGACACACACATACCCCCGACCCCGACACACACACTCACCCACCCCCGACAGACACACCCACCCACCCCCGACAGACACACACACCCACCCACCCCCGACACAACACACCCCCGACACAACACACCCCCGACCCCACACACTCCCGACACAACCCACCCCCGACACACACACCCCCAAACCCCCCCACACCCCACCCCCAAACCCCCCCACACCCCACCCCGACACACACACCCCCCACCCCCGACACACACACCCCCCACCCCCGACACACACACCCCCCACCCCCGACACAACACACCCCCCACCCCCGACACAACCCAACCCCACCCCCGACACAACCCACCCCCGACACAACCCACCCCCGACACACACACCCCCCACCCCCGACACACACACCCCCCACCCCCGACACACACACCCCCCACCCCCGACACAACACACCCCCCACCCCCGACACAACACACCCCCCACCCCCGACACACCCCACCACCCCGACATACCCCACCCCGGACACACACACACCCCCACCCACGACACACACACACCCCACCCCCGACACACCCCACCCCCGACACACCCCACCACCCCCCACACACACACCCCCACCACCCCCCACACACACACCCCCACCACCCCCCACACACACACACTCCCCACCCACGACACAACCCACCCCCGACACACACCCCACCACCCCGACACAACCCACCCCGGCACACACACCCCCACCCCCGACACACACACACCCCCAC
Organism: Stegostoma tigrinum; assembly: GCF_030684315.1. Lineage (NCBI taxonomy): Eukaryota > Metazoa > Chordata > Chondrichthyes > Orectolobiformes > Stegostomatidae > Stegostoma > Stegostoma tigrinum. The sequence continues at coordinate 73,614,555 of NC_081367.1, read as the reverse complement.
CCCCGACAGACACACCCACCCCCGACACAACACACCCACCCACCCCCGACACACACACCCACCCCCGACACACACACCCACCCACCCCCGACACAACACACCCCCCCACCCCCGACACAACACACCCCCCCCACCCCCGACACAACACACCCCCGACACAACACACCCCCGACCCCCGACACAACCCACCCCGACACAACCCACCCCCGACACACACCCCCCCAAACCCCCCCACACCCCACCCCGACACACTCACCCCCCACCCCCGACACACACACCCCCCACCCCCGACACACACACCTCCCACCCCGACACACACACCTCCCACCCCCGACACACACACCCCCCACCCCCGACACACACACCCCCCACCCCCGACACACACACCCCCGACACAACCCACCCCCGACACAACCCACCCCCGACACAACCCACCCCCGACACAACCCACCCCCGACACACACACCCCACGCCCGACACACACACACCCCCACCACCCCCCACACACACACACTCCCCACCCACGACACAACCCACCCCGACACACCCCACCCCCGACCCCCACCCCACCACCCCGACACACACACACCCCCACCCCCGACACACACACCCACCCACCCCCGACAGACACACCCACCCACCCCCAACACACACACCCACCCACCCCCGACACAACACACCCCCGACACACACACCCACCCACCCCCGACACAACACACCCCCGACACACACACCCACCCACCCCCGACACAACACACCCCCGACACAACACACCCCCGACACAACACACCCCCGATCCCCGACACCACACACTCCCGACACAACCCACCCCCGACACACACACCCCCGACCCCCCCCACACCCCACCCCCGACCCCCCCCACACCCCACCCCCGACACACACACCCCCCACCCCCGACACACACACCCCCCACCCCCGACACACCACACCCCCCACCCCCGACACACCACACCCCCCACCCCCGACACAACCCAACCCCACCCCCGACACAACCCACCCCCGACACAACCCACCCCCGACACACACACCCCCCACCCCCGACACACACACCCCCCACCCCCGACACACACACCCCCCACCCCCGACACACACACAGCACACCCCCGACACAACACACCCCCCACCCCCGACACAACCCACCCCCGACACAACCCACCCCCGACACACACACCCCACCCCCGACACACACACCCCCCCACCACCCCCCACACACACCCCCCCACCACCCCCCACACACACACACTCCCCACCCACGACACAACCCACCCCGACACACCCCACCCCCGACCCCCGACACACGCCCCACCACCCCGACACACACATACCCCCAACCCCGACACACACACACCCCCGACACACACACACCCCCACCCCCGACACACACACCCCCACCACCGACACACACACCCCCACCCCCGACAGACACACCCACCCACCCCCGACACACACACCCACCCACCCCCGACACACACACCCACCCACCCCCGACAGACACAACCCTCCCCCGACACAACCCACCCCCGACCCCCGACACAACCCACCCCCGACACACACACCCCCAAACCCCCCCACCCCCCACCCCCGACACAACCCACCCCCGACACACACACCCCCAAACCCCCCCACCCCCCACCCCCGACACAACACACCCCCCACCCCCGACACAACCCACCCCACCCCCGACACAACCCACCCCACCCCCGACACAACACACCCCCGACCCCCGACACAACACACTCCCGACACAACCCACCCCCGACACACACACCCCCAAACCCCCCCACACCCCACCCCCAAACCCCCCCACACCCCACCCCCGACACACACACCCCCCACCCCCGACACACACACCCCCCACCCCCGACACACACACCCCCCACCCCCGACACACACACCCCCCACCCCCGACACAACACACCCCCCACCCCCGACACAACACACCCCCCACCCCCGACACAACACACCCCCCACACAACCCACCCCCGACACACACACCCCACCCCCGACACAACACACCCCCCACACAACCCACCCCCGACACACACACCCCACCCCCGACACACACACCCCACCCCCGACACACACACCCCACCCCCGACACACACACACCCCCACCACCACCCACACACACACCCCCCACCCCCGACACAACACACCCCCCAACCCCGACACAACACACAGCACACCCCCGACACAACCCACCCCCCACCCCCGACACAACCCACCCCCCACCCCCGACACAACCCACCCCCGACACAACCCACCCCCGACACACACACCCCACCCCCGACACACACACCCCCCCACCACCCCCCACACACACCCCCCCACCACCCCCCACACACACACACTCCCCACCCACGACACAACCCACCCCGACACACCCCACCCCCGACCCCCGACACACGCCCCACCACCCCGACACACACATACCCCCAACCCCGACACACACACACCCCCGACACACACACACCCCCACCCCCGACACACACACCCCCACCACCGACACACACACCCCCACCCCCGACAGACACACCCACCCACCCCCGACACACACACCCACCCACCCCCGACACACACACCCACCCACCCCCGACACAACCCACCCCCGACACAACCCACCCCCGACCCCCGACACAACACACTCCCGACACAACCCACCCCCAAACCCCCCCACACCCCACCCCCAAACCCCCCCACACCCCACCCCCAAACCCCCCCACACCCCACCCCCGACACACACACCCCCCACCCCCGACACACACACCCCCCACCCCCGACACACACACCCCCCACCCCTGACACACACACCCCCGACCCGACACAACACACCCCCCACCCCCGACACAACACACCCCCCACCCCCGACACAACACACCCCCCACCCCCGACACAACACACCCCCCACACAACCCACCGCCCACACAACCCACCCCCGACACACACACCCCACCCCCGACACACACACCCCACCCCCGACACACACACACCCCACCCCCCACACACACACACCCCCACCACCCCCCACACACACCCCCCACCACCCCCCACACACACACCCCCCACCCCCGACACAACACACCCCCCACCCCCGACACAACCCACCCCCGACACAACCCACCCCCCCGACACAACCCACCCCCCCGACACACACACACCCCCAACCCCGACACACACCCCCACCCCCGACACACACCCCCACCCCCGACACACACCCCCACCCCCGACACACCCCACCCCCGACACACCCCACCCCCGACACACCCCCACCCCCGACACAACCCACCCCCGACACACACACACCCCCACCGCCCCCCACACACACACACTCCCCACCCACGACACAACCCACCCCGACACACCCCACCCCCGACCCCCGACACACACCCCACCACCCCGACACACACACACCCCCAACCCCGACACACACACACCCCCGCCCCCGACACACACACACCCCCACCCCCGACACACACACCCCCACCCCCGACAGACACACCCACCCACCCCCGACACACACACCCACCCACCCCCGACACAACACACCCCCGACACAACACACCCCCGACACAACACACCCCCGACACAACCCACCCCCAAACCCCCCCACACCCCACCCCCAAACCCCCCCACACCCCACCCCCAAACCCCCCCACACCCCACCCCCGACACACACACCCCCCACCCCCGACACACACACCCCCCACCCCCGACACACACACCCCCCACCCCCGACACACACACCCCCCACCCCTGACACACACACCCCCGACCCGACACAACACACCCCCCACCCCCGACACAACACACCCCCCACCCCCGACACAACACACCCCCCACACAACCCACCGCCCACACAACCCACCCCCGACACACACACCCCACCCCCGACACACACACCCCACCCCCGACACACACACACCCCACCCCCCACACACACACACCCCCACCACCCCCCACACACACCCCCCACCACCCCCCACACACACACCCCCCACCCCCGACACAACACACCCCCCACCCCCGACACAACCCACCCCCGACACAACCCACCCCCCCGACACAACCCACCCCCCCGACACACACACACCCCCAACCCCGACACACACCCCCACCCCCGACACACACCCCCACCCCCGACACACACCCCCACCCCCGACACACCCCACCCCCGACACACCCCACCCCCGACACACCCCACCCCCGACACACCCCCACCCCCGACACACACACACCCCCACCGCCCCCCACACACACACACTCCCCACCCACGACACAACCCACCCCGACACACCCCACCCCCGACCCCCGACACACACCCCACCACCCCGACACACACACACCCCCAACCCCGACACACACACACCCCCGCCCCCGACACACACACACCCCCACCCCCGACACACACACCCCCACCCCCGACAGACACACCCACCCACCCCCGACACACACACCCACCCACCCCCGACACAACACACCCCCGACACAACACACCCCCGACACAACACACCCCCGACACAACACACCCCCGACCCCCGACACAACACACTCCCGACACACACACCCCCGAACCCCCCCACACCCCACCCCCGACACACACACCCCCAAACCCCCCCACACCCCACCCCCGACACACACACCCCCCACCCCCGACACAACACACCCCCCACACAACCCACCCCCGACACAACCCACCCCCGACACACACACCCCACCCCCGACACACACACCCCACCCCCGACACACACACCCCCACCACCCCCCACACACACACCCCCACCACCCCCCACACACACACCCCCACCACCCCCCACACACACACCCCCCACCCCCGACACACACACCCCCCACCCCCGACACAACACACCCCCCACCCCCGACACAACCCACCCCCGACCCCCGACACACAACCCACCACCCCGACACACCCCACCCCCACCCCCGACACACACATACCCCCAACCCCGACACACACACACCCCCCACAAACCCACCCCCGACACACACACCCCACCCCCCCCACACACACCCCCACCACCCCCCACACACACACCCCCCACCCCCCACACACACACCCCCCACCCCCGACACAACACACCCCCCACCCCCGACACAACCCACCCCCGACACAACCCACCCCCCACCCCCGACACAACCCACCCCCGACACAACCCACCCACGACCCCCGACACACAACCCACCACCCCGACACACCCCACCCCCACCCCCGACACACACACCCCCCCAACCCCGACACACACACCCCCCCAACCCCGACACACACACCCCCCCACCCCCGACACACACACCCCCCCACCCCCGACACAACCCACCCCCGACACACACACCCCCCACCCCCGACACAACCCACCCCCGACACACCCCACCCCCGACCCCCGACACACCCCACCCCCGACACACCCCACACCCGACACACACACACCCCACCCCCGACACACACACCCCCCACCCCCGACACACACACCCCCCACCCCCGACACACACACCCCCCACCCCCGACACACACACCCCCCACCCCCGACACACACACCCCCCACCCCCGACACACACACCCCCCACCCCCGACACAACACACCCCCCACACAACCCACCCCCGACACACACACCCCACCCCCGACACACACACACCCCCACCACCCCCCACACACACACCCCCCACCCCCGACACAACACACCCCCCACCCCCGACACAACACACCCCCCACCCCCGACACAACCCACCCCCGACCCCGACACACAACCCACCACCCCGACACACCCCACCCCCACCCCCGACACACACACACCCCCACCCCCGACACACACACACCCCCACCCCCGACACATACACCCACCCACCCCCGACACATACACCCACCCACCCCCGACACACACACCCCCGACACACACACCCCCGACACACACACCCCCGACACAACCCACCCCCGACACACCCCACCCCCGACACACCCCACCCCCGACACACACACACCCCCGACACACACACCCCCACCCCCGACACACACACCCCCCACCCCGACACACCCCCCCCACCCCGACAGACACCCCCCCCACCCCTGACACACACACCCCCCACCCCGACACACCCCCCCCACCCCGACAGACACCCCCCCCACCCCTGACACACACACCCCCGACACACACACACCCCGCCGACACACACACACCCCCACCCCCGACACACACACCCCCCCACCCACGACACACACCCCCAACCCCGACACACACACACCTCCACCCCCGACACACACACACCCCCAACAAACACACACCCCCACCCACGACACACACACACCCCCAACACACACACACCCCCACCCCGACACACAACCCCCACCACGACACACAACCCCCACCACCCCTGACACACACACCCCCGACACACACACCCCCCACCCACGACACACACACCCCACCCACGACACACACACCCCCCCACCCCTGACACACACACCCCCCCACCCCTGACACACACACCCCCCCACCCCTGACACACACACCCCCCCACCCATGACACACACTCTCCCCCAACACACCCCCCCGACACGCACCCACCCCCGACACGCACCCACCCCACACACACCACCCCACCCCCAACACACACACACCCCCACCCACCCCCGACACACACACACCCCCACCCACCCCCGACACACACACACCCCCACCCACGACACACACACACCCCACCCCGACACACCCCCCCCACCCCGACACACCCCCCCACCCCGACAGACACCCCCCCCACCCCTGACACACACACCCCCGACACACACACACCCCCCCGACACACACACACCCCCACCCCCGACACACACACCCCCCCACCCACGACACACACCCCCAACCCCGACACACACACACCCCCAGCCACGACACACACCCCCCCACCCCGACACACACCCCCCCACCCCGACACACACACACCCCCAGCCACGACACACACCCCCCCACCCCGACACACACACACCCCCCCACCCGACACATCCCCCCCCGACACGCACCCACCCCCGACACGCACACACACCCCACACACACCACCCCCCCACCCGACACATCCCCCCCCGACACGCACCCACCCCCGACACGCACACACACCCCACACACACCACCCCACCCCCGACACACACACACCCCCACACGCCCCACCCCCGACACACGCCCCACCCCCGACACACACGCCCCACCCCCGACACACACACCCCCCCCGACACACACCCCACACACCCCCCACACACCCCCCAACCTACATCCCACACACCCCCCAACCTACACCCCACACACCCCACCCCCGACACACACCCCCCAGCCCCCAACCGACTCCCCACACACCCCACCCCCTGACACACACACCCCCCAACCCCCAACCTACACCCCACTCCGAAACACACACCCCCCAACCCCCAACACACACATTCCCCGCTCCACACACCCCACCCCCCGACGCACACACTCCCCGCCCCACACACCCCACCCCCCGACACACAGCCCCAGCCCCCCAAACCCCCCAACACACCCCACCCCCGACACACACCCCCACCCCCCACCCCCCGACACACACACACACACACCCCACCCCCCCAAACCCTCCCCACACACCCCACCCCCTGACACACAGCCCCCCACCCCCCGACACACACACACCCCCAACCCACTCCCCACACACACACACAGCCCACCCCCGACACACCCCACCCCCCGACACACACACCCCACCCACAAACCCGCCCCCACACACCCCACCCCCTGACACACATCCCCCCACCCCCCGACACACATCCCTAACCCACTCCCCTCACGCACACACACACACACACACAGCCCACCCCGACACACACACACACCCCAACCCCCGACACACCCCCCCAACCCCTGACACACACACCCCCCACCCCCCCAACCCACTCCCCACACATCCCCCACCCCTCCAACCTACACCCCACACCCCCCACCACCCTATACCCCACACACCCCAACCCCCCCAACCGACTCCCCACACCCCACCCCCTGACATACACACCCCCCACCCTACACCCCACCCCCCGACACACACCCTCCACACTCCCAACCCACTCCCCACACACCCCACCCCACCGACACACACCCCCCACCCCCCGAAATACACACCCCATTCCCTGACACACACACACACCCCACCCCCCAAACCCTCCCCACGCACCCCACCCCCTGACACACTCACCCCCACCCCCCACACACAAAGCCCACCCCCGACACACCCCATCCCCCACCCCCCTCAACCCCGACACACACACACCCCACCCACAAATCCGCCCCCACACACCCCATCCCCCAAACCCTCCCCACACACACCCTACGCCATCCCCCAGCCCTCGACACACACACCCCACCCCCAACCCCCCGACACACACACCCTACCCACAAACCCGCCCCCACACACCCCAACCCCAAACCCCCCCCACACACACCCTACGCCACCCCCCAGCCCTCGACACACACCCCACGCCACCTCCCCATGCCCTGACACACACCCCACGCCAATCCCCAACCCCCGACACACACCCCACACCACCCCTTCAACTCCCGACACACACCCACCCCACCCCCTAAGCCCTCAACACACACCCACCCCACTCCCTCAACTCCCGACACACACCCAATCCACCCCCCCAACCCCCGACACACACCCAATCCACCCCCCCAACCCCCGACACACACCCAATCCACCCCCCCAACCCCCGACACACACCCAATCCACCCCCCCAACCCCCGACACACACCCAATCCACCCCCCCAACCCCCGATACACACCCAATCCACCCCCTCAACCCCAACACACACCCCCAACTCCCGACACACTCCATGCCACCCCCTCAACCCGCAACACACCCCACGCCACGCCTTTAACCCCTAACACAGCCACCCCACACCCCCAACTCCCGACACATTCCATGCCTCCCCCTCAACCCGCAACACATACACACCCCCAATGCACGCGCACACACACACACGCCCCACCCCCACAATGCGCACACGTGCATACATCAACACACACACGTGCATACATCAACACACACACACACACACTTCCCAACCCCGCAACGCAGGCGCACACACTCTCCCACTCACCACACACGCATTCCCTCTCCCCCACTCCCGTCAGACAGATGCGCACACACTCTCTCACTCACACACACACACACACAAACACACTCATAAATGGGTGAATTTGTATTTGTACTTACACTCTATTTTGTTCAAAAAGCACACAATTTATAGACAGTCAGTGACATTTTACAAATTCCTACTTTAGAAATAAAACCAGTATGACTCCAAACCAAAAAGTAAACAGATTCTAAACAAGGTCTCACACTTAACATATATTGTCTGACCTAAAATGTCACCTCTTCTTTACACTGATATAACCTTTAGTTCTCTCAGGACCATGACTTGAAAGAAATTCGGGGATTTACATATAAATATATTAATCAATTTAAACCATCTAACTGGTTCAAGATTTAACAGCATCTTAGATTTGTTCAGAATATCCTCATCAGTGGGGTGGCCCTTTGGTCTTTTACTTTTTGATGAACAAAATTAGGGCACATGGTATTGGGGGCAAAATACTGGCTTGGATTGAAAATTGGCTGGCTGGCTGACAGGAAGCAAAGAGTTGTGATAAACAGGTCCCTTTCGGAATAGCAGGCAGTGACCAGTGGCGTTCCACAAGGTTCGGTGCTGGGACCGCAGCTGTTTACGATATATATTAATGATATAGACGAAAGCATTAGAAGTAATATTAGCAAATTTGCTGATGACACAAAGCTGGGTGGCAGTGTGAAATGTGAGGAGGATGTTATGAGAATACAGGGTGACTTGGACAGGCTAGATGAGTGGACGGATGCATGGCAGATGCAGTTTAATGTGGATAAATGTGTGGTTATACACTTTGGTGGCAAGAACAGGAAGGCAGATTACTATCTCAATGGAGTCAAGTTAGGTAAAGGGGAAGACAACAAGATCTAGGTGTTCTTGTACATCAGTCAATGAAAGCAAGCATGCAGGTACAGCAGGTAGTGAAGAAAGCTAATAGCATGCGGGCCTTCATCACAAGAGGTATTGAGTATAGGAGCAAAGAGGTCCTTCTGCAGCTGTACAGGGCCCTGGTGAGACCGCACCTGGAGTATTGTGTGCAGTTTTGGTCTCCCAATTTGAGGAAGGACATTCTTGCTATTGAGGGAGTGCAGCATAGTTTCACAAGGTCAATTCCCGGAATGGCAGGACTATCATATGTTGAAAGATTGGAGCGACTGGGCTTGTATACTCTTGAGTTTAGAAGGATGAGCGGGGACCTGATTGAGACGTATAAGATTATTAAGGGATTAGAAACTGTGGAGGCAGGAAGCATGTTTCCGCTGATGGGTGAGTCCAGGACCAGAGGTCACAGTTTAAAAATAAGGGGTAGGCCATTTAGAACAGAATTGAGGAGAAACTTCTTCACCCAGAGAGTGGTGGATATATGGAATGCTCTGCCCCAGAAGGCAGTGGAGGCCAACTCTCTGGATACTTTCACGAAAGAGATTGACAGAGTTCTTAAAGATAGTGGAATCGAGGGTTACGGGGATAAGGTAGGAACAGGATACTGATTGTGGATGATCAGCCATGATCATAATGAATGGTGGTGCTGGCTCGAAGGGCCGAATGGCCTACTCCAGCACCTATTGTCTATTGTAAATTCTGTGTCTGATACTACCTCTCTCACTAACACCTGAAGGAGGAGGGAGGCCCGGAAAGCTTGTGTTTTCACATGAACCTGTTGGACTAAAGCTTGGTGTCACATAAATGAAAGAGAAAGTGACACAAAATAAACAAAATTCCCTATTATAACTCGGACTCATAGAAATGAAGTACTAACGGGTAGTTGCTTTTACAAAAAAAAATTAAACCTATACTTCTAAAAAGAAATTCTCAAAGATTTTGTTTAGTCAAACAGGATCATCACTGGAAACCATGAGAAACTCATTCAGACCAACAACGGCTATATGGAGCTAACGCCATTTTCACAGCCATTGTGAGATGCTTTCAATCATTGCTGTAATTAATAAACAAACAGCTTTATTCAGATGACGATCAAGCAATTTTCAATCCTCATAAGTTGTTGAGCAGGTTAAAATAGGAGTAATTTACCAAGCAAATGAGAACTACAAACATAATTTTTAAAAGTGGATCTTCCACAAGCTTCAGAGTAATGTATGTAGTCTTTCATTCTACATTTTGGAGCTGTTATAAATTAACTAAAGCAAATAAATTCAAAACAAACTCATAACGTTACATCAAGGTGCAGACCACAAACTGGAATCAATTAAATTCAGAGCTAGAGTTTCTGCCCAATAACAATGCAAGATTAGAAATGTCAAGGTGTCGATCTCAAACTGAATTCAAAACCAAAATTGCTATAACAAAGACTAAATTACTGTTTAAATTTTGAAGCCCACAATATGAGACCATACATTATAAATTTAAAAAATGACTACACTCTTCACAATTGAGACTTATCTATCAGTAGAGGTAAATTATGACCTGCCTCAAACAAAAACCAGAGATTTCTGACTGGATCATTTATAAGATTAGTATTGCTGAAGCTTGAAAATTAGTAGAATGACAAGTGACATCATACTTTCACAATTCTGGCAGTTTTCTCCATAGTGTACAATCCATATTTGGTGGAAAGGCATCAAACAGTAAATAAGTATCAACTGTTAGTCATCATTAACTCACAAGAAATGCCAAAGACAGTGAAAACACCATTTATACTGTATAAAAGGAGAACCTGCCAGGTAGACTCTGGAGAACTCCCAGTTAATGATACCTGATAGTTAACCGTCAAGCTTTGAATTTTAGGCCAGGCAGGTTGACTGATTAGTCAAGCCACTAGCCCTGTGAAATGAGCCAGAGAATGGAGTCACATATTTTATTGACTTGAAACAGGCAGGGTGTGTATACACACTCTCACTGTCTGTACATAAAATATGGCCCTGTGTATTAATATATTAGTTTCTAGCAATGACACGTGCCTGACACATGATCCTAAATTGTTTGTGTAATTCGTTACAGAGCTAATGTCATCCAATCGCAGAATCACACTTAATGTTGCACATTTTGTCAGTGCAAGTTGGTTGAGTACAATCAAACCTTAGTTATTGCCAACAGCAAAATGTCTATACTGTTTGTACAATCTGCCTGTTTTTGGAATGCAAGGCCTACATACCTATCACCACAATGATACAGAAATTCATGTAACCACATTACTTGTTTATGAGATAGTTTTTATGGCTTGATAGCAAAGTATGACAAGCAAGACAGAAAAGAACACTGGAAACAAAAAGACATACAATTCAGATCCACAGAAAGTGCAGGCCATTGATGTATGGCTTTCTCCAGCAACTCGTCACTGCTGGAGAAAATTTTATTTAAGTGTGAAAATGTATTTATGCAGCACTTGGCCTGATTTAAGGTAACAAAATATTCCACAAAAAAACATTTGTTTCAAATACACGGGATGGAAGAACAATCATGGACAACAGAATGATCCATAAGTGTCAACTTTCAGTGCAGACAGTTTGCACCCTTTAACAGGATCATGTGCAAATTTAGGAAAGATCATGAATACATAAAGACAAATAAACAAATGGATATCGAGACTAATTTTCAAAAAGTTACCCTGAATGAAATTGAATTGCAGAAGCAGTGTAATCTGAATCACCTTAGCTACTGAGGCAGTTGAGATGCTCCAAAATTGACTGCCAGTTTCCTGTGCCTGCGTTTACCAGATGAACCTGTCACTGGCCTTTGCTGCCCTTGGGCTTGAACAGACGTCTGTACAATTGCTTTATTCTGTGATTCGAGGGGAATTCGACCAGGCTGAAAAAAATTTCTGGAGGTGCTAGCAGAAGGATACCCGTGTGATGATGCATTTGAAAAGTCCATTGTAGCTGGTGGTTGGTTCAGCTTTTGCTGGATTGAATGATTATACTCCTTGTCATCATATGTTTTATTAAAGCTTGTCCGCCTCTTGGTCACCTTTGAAACAAGAAAAACACACGTGGTGATCTCTACAATAAATGTCGCAGCAGTATAAAAGGCAGCAAACTCCACAAGTCAAATTCAAGTCACCAAATGAAAGAACTGTACAAGAAAAATGAATTGTACACTATTCTGCATTTTTGATATCAGATCTATAACACATGGTGACTTACCTTTTGTAAAATTTTGGGTGCCAGATATAGTCTGAGGGATGTTTATTTTACTTCTTTCATGTTATTAGAACAATTAAACCGTTCAACTATGAACTATTTTTGATTGGTATTCATTTTTCTTTTGTTTCTAATTTGCAAGGAAATGTGCCATTGCAAAAAATGAGGTTGATGATCCATGGAACTGCAGGTGCTGGAGAATCTGAGATAACAAGGTGTAGAGCTGGATGATCACAGCAGGCCGAGCAGCATCAGAGGAGCAGGAAGCCTGACGTTTCGGGAAGGATCTAGGGCCGAAACGTCAGGCTTCCTGCTCCTCTGATGCTGCTCGGCCTGCTGTGATCATCCAGCTCTATGCCTTGTTATCTCTTATCATTGATGATCCATTAACCTGTTTTGGTGGTGTTATCTGCAGGACCATTGTTATCCACATCACTGGAAGAACTAATACACTCTTCGCTGCCTCAATTCTTTTACATCCATATGAAGAAGTCCTCAGCCCAACAATTGTCACCTACGACAATGTAACATTTCCTCAGCACTGCACTGCAGAGTCAACTTTGAAGGACAGATTTTTGGTCTTTTTTGGGGAATCAAGGGGCATGGACAGGATGCAAAGTAGAGTTGAGACCAAGCATTAGACAGGAATACAGCAGCAGATTCAAGTGGTCAAATGGTCTACTCCCATTTTGAATGATCTTATACCATGAAGATGGAGGAGAGCTTAAACTCAAACCTGAGTCTAAAATGAGAATTATACTACTGAACCAAACAAATTACTTCTATTCATTCCCAGGAAAGAGGCATTTCCTACCTCAACAACATTTTTTTTTAAATGTACAGGAATTCACATTTCCTAGGCCTTAAACATAAAAGCTGACAATTCAGTGCAGGATTTTAAAAAAATATGCGCTGTCTTGGGCCTGAAAAGTTAGAACTGGGCCCCTGTCTGCTTGGTCAGGTGAATGTTAAACAACCTTGAAGCATTAGTTGTTCTGGTATTCTGGTCAACATTGGTCCCTGAAATACCATGAAAAAGACTGTTTTTTGTTCTTACATTGGTTGCCTTGTCCAATGCAACTTTAACTTGACACAAATTGAAGAACTTCAATAATAGGCATTACATTAACAAATGTTCATGATTTTTAAAAAATGTGAAGTAGCATTTAATGAGAATTCTGAGACTCGAGGGAATTTTTACTCTTCAAAGCCTAACTCAACAGAAGCCAAACAGGAATCAGTCAAGAAGTAGCCAATCAACTGACTGTGCCATTCCCACCAGCTGTGGATTTAAACATCACTAATTCAAAGACAATCATTAGCTCAGACAGTTGGATGGTTGGTTTGTGATGCAAAGTAATGCTAACAGCATAGGTGCAATTCCTGCACTGGCTAAGAATACAATGAAGGACTTTCATTCTCAATATCTCCCCTGGCCTGAGATGAAGTGACCCCAGGTTAGAACCACTACCAGTCATCTCTCTCTCTCTCTCTCTAATGAAAGACAACCTATGGCGTGGAGGGATATGCTATTACTGTTCCTTCCTAAACCAGGCATCATGTTATGTAAATTGGGGTCTTATCTGCACTTGAGTACACAAATTCAACAAGATTTCTTATCAAGACATATCAAGAAACAGCATAGTTCTTCTATGATCTCTCCCAAAATACCTATTGCTTCAGCTTTCTCAATTGCAGAGAACACATTTTTAGAATAAAAAGCTGTGGAAACATACCTGCAAAGGCACAAATTGATTGTGAGTACCAATAAGCACTCCTCCAGGGCAGATGTTTCCTGAATATGGGATCTGAAAGCTATTGTACAGTGGGGGAGGAATCAAAGTTGTCCAAGGCATAGGACCATATCCATTAGGAGCTGTAGGCATCATGCCACCTGAGGATTGAAAGACATTCAATTATTGTAAGATTATTTCACATTTGGGAATGTTTTAAAAATGGACTATTCTCATCCTCCTATATTCATTTATAATTTTAATTTTCAACTGTTTCAATTTTCATTTCGTGTTATTTCTCATTCCTAAGTGATTTGACATGCTCAGCAATACTGAATTTGCTTTCCGTCTTTTTCCCTGCCTGCTATGTTTGGTCAGTTGCATTCAAATTGTAATCTCACGTCCCTGGATGTCATTTCTGGGATGAAAACAAAAAACACAAAAAAAAAATTGACATTTTCCTGAGAGACAGCACAACTCCAATAAAGTTAAACAGGAGTCAAATCCAACTTGTATCAAATGACTATTACAGCATTAAATTACCCCTTAACTACTTTAGATAACAGTTTTTCTTGAAATTAGCTAATCGTAAAAAGTAAAACAAAATTTAAAAACAAAAACAAACACATCTTTAATTTAATAAATAAAGCCAATTTCTAAAATTTCAATACAGTAGTCATGACAAGCATGGAAAAACAGCAGAAACTGATTAATGATGCCTGGGCAAAAGCATCTCAAAACCCAAGAAAATATCCATGCTAAGGAGCACATGGAGAAATAAACAGGCATTAACACACTTGGGTTTTGCATAAATTTCATAAATTTCCATGGCTTACTTAACATTTTTTCAAAACACTTAGGCACCACTACCTTATTATTTCTGTAGCACAGATTACTCAAAACTAAAATGGAAAAGCTACTGTAATTAATGAATGCTAAGGTTTTAATTATTAGATAGTTCTTACCAGGGGTCTGACCAAAGGATGGTGGAATGACAGGTGATGGTAAGGCTCCTGCAACTGGTTGATAACTGGAAAACATGTTTGGAGGGAGGGGAACATTTTGTCCCGTGGCATTCTGTATGACCAAAAGTTTAAACAGCAAATAAATACCACAACTAAAATGAGACAGCAACAGGTATGTTTCTTTTTAAAATACTAGATTAAATAAACTGAAATCTTAATTGGTACGTTAGCAAGTTGAAAAGAGCAAAGGAAGTTGTATGTACCAGTCGCTGTAATGCAAATGCTGCAGCTTTCTCCTGGGCATCACTGTCTGACTGGCACTGAGGTCCATGCACAAGCAAACCATTTGCTAACTTTACTTGGCAAACAGTCAGGCCCTAGCAAAAACAAATGCATTTCATTAACAACCAGTGGTTGAATCATGTGTATACTAGTGGATAAATGATTGCAATTATAAAGAGACATAATATTAATTACAAAGATGAAAAATGATAACCAGAATAACCAAATCTAAACACAAAGTACATTCTTACTAAATAAAACCAAAATATGTAGACACTTGAAGATCTTAAATAAAAACAGAAAATGCTGGAGAAACTCAGTCCAGTTTGCAGCATCTGTAGAGATAGAAACTGTCCAGAAATGTCTTTACAAATGATCATTGAATTCAAAACATTAATTTTATTTTTCTCTGCAGATGCTGCCAGACCTGCTGACCCTCTTAAGGATATCCGATTTCTGACCAACTGAAACCATTTCAAAACCAGTCCTACTTCAGTGGAAGAATCTATATCTTTCATGAACACTAAATTTCTCTTCCAATTTACAATGTAAATTATTTTGTCTATTATTCTAGCAAACCAGATGTTCTAAAGAAGGGATTCTTAACTTCCACAACAATTAAAGAGTATGGCTTCTCCAAATATTCAGCAGCTCCACTACCACATGCAGTATCAGTTACCCACCAGAAGTAGCAGGATTATATAGCGTTTTGAGGTGCGAGTGGTTTATTATTACAATGGTATTATGACAACACTCTTAAATCTTTTATTGGGAAATATTTTGCTCAATATCCTTCTGTATACATTATCATTGGCTGTTGTGTTTAGTGATTATTAAAATAATATTTACTCTTTTGCTACGTTCCCCTCGGTTGAAATACAGTTCAAAGGACTTAATGGTTAAACGAATATTTCAAATATATCGATCCAACAAATGAATCTTCATTACTACTTTTAAGAAGCAGCACTGCAGTACAGATCAGCACCCACTCACATTCTGTATTGTAAACACTTTGAGGAGAGATGGAGGAGTTGTGCTAAGACTCGCAACCCACAACACCAGGCTCATCCCTGGGGTTCAAATCCCACCATGACAGAAGGTCAAATTTGAATTCAACAAGAAGTTGGAATTAAAAAAACTGACTTTATGGCAACGAGGTAACCATTGTCATTTGTCATAAAAGCCTATCTTCTTCACAGTAATTGAATAATTGAGACCATTTCTGGGCAAGGTGGGACCTGTTCAAGAAGGAAGGTCTTCACCCAAACCAAGACAGGACTAATATTTTTGTGATCAGAAAGGGTCGAGGCCCGAAACGTCGGCTTTTGTGATCCTCTGATGCTGTGTTCATCCAGCTCCACACTTTGATATCTAATATTTTTGTGGGTGGTTTTATTACCACTGCTGGTTGGACTTTAAAGTTGATTGGCAGTGTGTTGGGAATCTAAGGAAAGGCTCTCATTTAGTGAGAGTGGGAGAGGGCTTAAGGAAAAACTGAATCAAGGAAGTAAAAAGAAAAACAAGAAGCAGCTGAGCAGTGTAGCACTAAGATGATTGGAAACCAGATAGTGACAGAAAAAGATAGAATGTTTAAAAACAAAGGTTCTTCTGGCGAAGGTGTTAATCAAAAAGGTATTTAAAGTGGCATAACAGCACTTTATCTGAGCGCTCACTGAATTCGAAACAAGATAAATGAGTTGGTGGCACAAATCATCAAGAATGGGTATGATTTAGTGGCCATTATAGAGATATGGTTGCAGGGTGGTCACTACTGGGAATTAAATATCCAGGGGTATCAGACTATTCTGAAGGACAGACAGGAAGGAAAGGGGGGTGGTTTAGCTCTGATATTTAAGGATGACCTCAGGGCAGTGGTGAGAGATGAAACAGATTCTATGGAGGAAAAGGATGAAACAATGTGGGTGAAAATTATAAACAGTAAGGGGAAAAAGTCACTGATAAGCATAGTCTATAGGCCACCAAATAATAACATCTCAGTGGGCAGGCAATAAACAAAGAAATAACTGATGCATGTAAAAATGGAACCGCACTGTGTCCTTGGATGGCAGGAATTTGGATGAATGTACACCTGGCAATTCAATCTTAATAATCAAAATTATATTTCAGTACTGATGAGAAATGGAAAAACTAAATTCTTTAGCACTGGCTAAACCAAATCAAAAGGCAAAAGCTGAAATAGTGATCTGATTATCAGGTTCATCTTTGATCAGTAAAATAATACAATCCCTGCATTGTGAACAGGTTCCAGTCTCAAGTCCATTCACAAGTTGAATTGTATGCAGTTGGAATACAATGCTGGATAATATAATACAGCCATTTGTCAGTACAAAGAAATGTATGCATGTTAGATGCTTAAAATCAATATTAATATACCTTGCATGGGATCATAATTGTTAGCACGATTGCTCATAAGTCAAATATTTGTAAATCAGGGACCACCTGTTTTTGCAAGTCGCATTCTGATTCACATGTATGTTGTTCATTGCTAAGTATTAAACTATAAATTCAAATTTGTTCCAACCTGTGGGGTCCTGATGAAGCTAAAATCTGGACGTGGTAGACCAATTCTGGCACAAATGGTGAACAACTCAGACACTGAGGTGGATAAAAGAGGTTGCTGTCGTCCTTGATAATGACCTGAGAGATCTCCACTCTGAGAACCCTGAGGTTTGTTGATTTGTGCAGCTGGGAAAAAAAAAGACAAAGTATGGTTTATGCTATTTTCCACAGAAAAAAAAATTGCCAACAATAGGAATTAAATAGAAAATCCAACACTATGCATACATTGGATCTAACAGCATACTCTAGATACTCTGCATAGCTTCTAAGAAATTGTGCAAAATTAATTTTCCTTCTGAAAAACAGCTTTGTGTTTAATGAAATATTAGTAGGATAATAGTTTGATTTAAGTTTGCTCGCTGAGCTGGAAGGTTAGTTTTCAGACGTTTTGTCACCATTCTAGGTAACATCATCAGTGAGCCTCCGACGAAGCGCTGGTGTTATGTCCCGCTTTCTATTTATCTGTTTAGGTTTCCTTGGGTTGGTGATGTCATTTCCTGTTCTTTTTCTCAGAGGATGCTAGATTGACTCCAAATCAATGTTTGTGTTGATGGAGTTCCGGTTGGAATGCCATGCTTCTAGGAATTCTCATGCGTGTCTCTGTTTGGCTTGTCCTAGGATGGATGTGTTGTCCTTCCTCATCTGTATGTAAGGATACTAGTGATAGTGGGTCATGTCGTTTTGTGGCTAGTTGATGTTCATGTATCCTGGTGGCCAACTTTCTGCCTGTTTTTTCAGAAGCATGGCATTCCAACCGGAACTCCATCAACAAACACCGTGGCTCCAAATCAATCTACCATCCTCTGAGAAAAAGAGCAGGAAATGACATCACCAACCCAAGGAAACCTAACCAGATAAATAGAAAGCGGGACATAACACCAGCGCTTCGTTGAAGGCTCACTGATGATGTTACCTAGAATGGTGACGAAATGTCTGAAAACTAACCTTCCAGCTCAGCGAGCAAACTCACATCCAGAATCTCAACCTGAGCTACAAATCTTCTCGAAACTCGCTAGTTTGATTTAAAGAATGCAAAAGGGTCAAAGAAACTGAAGTACCTAAAGTGTTAGCAATAAACAACTTCTGTCTTTGTTATTGACGATAACTCAACACTCAATTTGACAAAAACACTACAAATAAGCCTAACATAAGTTGATGTCAAATCACTGATAAATGATTCCAATATCAGTAGATACTTTTTTTTTAAAAAAAAACCCTTTTTTTGAAACGACCTGTACAGAGATGTTACTACATACCTCTGGAACAGATGGGATTTGAACCCAAACTTATTAGTCTAGGGGCAGGGACCCTACCAATGTGCTTTAAGGGTCTTAACAACTGCACATTTGTGACACCAGTTAAACTGGAAATGACATGGGATTTACTCTGTTGACCTCTGAGGTCAACAGAAATTTGGCAAAATAGTTCTTCAGATAGTCAGAAGGGCTGAATATCGCACGTGATCAAGAATTTGCTTCGTGGTACCAATAGAATGACAATGAAACAGATAATAGGAGCAGGAATAGGCAATTTGATCCATTGGGCTACTCCACCATACAATATGATCGTGGCTGATCATCCAATTCAGTAGCCTCTTTCTGCTTTTTCTCCATAGCCTTTAGGGCCAAAAACTATATATAAATCCTTTTGGAAAATATTCCAGCAACATCCCGGTAAATCTTTTCTCAACCCTCTCCAGCTTAACAATATCCTTGCTATAACAGGGTGACCAGAACTGGATACAGTATTCCAGATGTGGCCTCACCAATATCTGTACACCTCAAGATGACAACTCAATTCCTGAACTCAACAGTCTGGGCAAGAAGACAAGCGTGCAAAATGCCTTCTTAAACAACTTGTCTACATTGTAAACTTGAAAGAATCATGTACCTGAACCCCTAAGTCTCTTTGTTCTACAACACTAGATATGCCCTACGTTTAATTGTTCAAGTTTGGCCCTTGTTTGTTTTACCAAAATGCAATACTTTGAGTTTATCCAAATTAAATTCCATCCATCAGCTCAAAAGCATAATTGCACACGTGTTTGTATACATAAGGGGAGGCGATGGCCTCGTGGTATTATCACTGGACTGTTACTCCAGAGATCCAGTTAATGTTCTCGGGACCCGGGTTCAAATCCCACCACAGCAGATGGTGGAATTTGAATTCAATAAAATATCTGGAATTAAGAATCTAACAATGACCATGAATCGATTGTCGATTGTCAGGAAAAACCCATCTGGTTCACTGATGTCCTTCTTGAAAGGAAACTGCCATCCTTACCTGAACTGGCCTACACGTGACTTCAGACACACAGCAATGTGGTTGACTCTGAACTGCTCTCTGGGCAATTAGGGATGAGCAATAGATGCTGCCTAGCCAGTGAAGGCCTCATCCCGTGAATGAATAAAGAAAAAAAAACACAGACAGCAAAGCAGGGTTTTGCATTCCCAAGCAAAACTGCTCATCTCCTGGTATCAGAAAAAGAGTATGAATATAAATTGACACTCATCTTTGGGAGTCGACTGGTAATTCTGCACTTGTTTTACAATTACCAGAAAAGGCCACACAATTTTCTTTACGGATTTGGTCTTGAGCGGGACAAAACTTAAAAATGTACACAGCATACAATCATTTCAGATGGTATTAATTACTTACCAAGTTTTTTTACTGGACGTTGGTGTGGGATATATCCTGGTTTCTCATGAAGGGTAGTGGAAGTCTGAGAGCTCTCTAGCTTAGTATTAGAGGATATATTTATTTCTTTCTGAGGGGTTACACTTGTACCATCTATCTTCAGAATTTCCTTCAACATCTGTGTTCCTTTCTATTAGCAAAATTAAAATATTTATTACATTGATGAGAAATAAAACTAAATTGATTCTCCATGTTTTTTCACAAATTCAAGCTACAAAGAAAACATCCAAATTATTAATTCATACAAATAGAAGAATTCATCATTGGAGCAGAACATTATTTTGACACAACTAGACTAGAATGCTCAAGTAATTAGTGTGGATTAACACAGCAGAAATATTTTAAACTAATAGATGGGTTAAAAAAGAGATAACTTTCCGAGAATGCATTGAAGACTATATTCTATTACCCACAATGGATTGAAAATACTTTGCACCTTTTATACAATAATCAACAATAAACTAGCTCCTTTACTAATAAGTGCTATTGTTCAAGATGCTTCAGTTTGAATAATCCCAAGGAAAATGCAAGAAACTGTGAGCAACAATTGTCTCAAGCCAAAACGTAGCACACCCAATTCAGTTTTGGGTTCTGGGGCTTACGTATGGATGAAAAGGATAATCCATTTCCAGTTGGTTTTCCAACATGAAGATGACTTGCAGTATCAGCTTAGTCGCCATCATCCTACTGAACTATTACAGAGAGACAACTGGTGGAGGTTTAATTTGAGGATGACCATGTCTCCAGCAACGGGAGAAGTTAAGAAGAAGATGGCAACTCCATGGTAACTTGTAATGTGTACATGTATCAAAATGACATTTTAATAAAATTGCCCTAACATCTGGAGAGGAGCACCATGGCAGAAGTCTGTTGACTGACAGGGTCCACGCTGAGATCGCCTTTAATCTATTTCACTAAAACACCATCGCGATTTATTTTTACTGAAAGATCCTTCTTAGCATAGTTCAGGGTGGATACGAGACAGACATTACACTTGGGATTCAGGGAGAGTTTACCAATTCATAGAATAAGAATCCCTAACAGTGTGGAATCAGGCCATTTGACCCACTGAGTCCACACCAATCCCCCAAAGAGCATCACATCCAAAACCACTCCCTCACCCCATCCCTGTAACCCTGCATTTCCCATGTCTAATCCCCCTAGCCTGCACATCCCTAGACACCACAGGCAATTCAGCATGGTCAATCTACCTAACCTGCACATCTTTAGATTGTGAGAGGAAACCAAAGCACTCGGAAGAAATCCTAGGCACAGGAAGGAGATGTAAGCTCCACTCAGATATTTGCCCAAGGGTAGAACTGAACCCAAGTTCCTGGCACTGCGAAGAAGCAGTGCTAGCCACTCAGTCACAAGGCCACCCCATTCAATTGGATACTTGGCTTGAAGATAGAAGACTAGAGGGTGGTGGTGGTGGAGGGTTGTTTTCCAGACTGGAGGCTTGTGACCAATGGTGTGCCGCAGGGATCATTGCTGGGTCCATTGCTGTTTGTCATTTATGTAAATGATTTGGATGAGAATTTAGGAGGCATGGATCTTGGCCAATCGGGCCAATGGGCTGAGGAGTGGCAGATGGAGTTTAATTTGGATAAATGCAAGGTATTGCATTTTGCTAAAACAAACAAAGACAGGACTACACAATTAATGGTAGGGCCTTAGATAGTTCTGTCCAATAGAGAGATCTGGGGCTTCAGGTGTCATAATTCTTTGAAAGTTGCACAGGGTGGTTAAAAAGGTGTTTAGCATGCTTGCCTTCATTGCTCAGCCCACTGAGCATAGGAGTTGGGATTGCAGTTATACAGCATGGTCGTGAGGCCATTTTTGGAGTACTATGTACAGTTCTGATCGCCCTGCTATAGGAAGGATATTAAATTGGAAAAGGTTCAGAAAAGATTTACAAGGATTTTGCCAGAACTTGAAAGTTTTAGTTAAAAAGTATAGGCTAGATAGGCTGGGACATTTTTCACTGGAGCATAGCAGGTTGAGTGGTGACTTTATAGAGGCTTATAAAATCATGAGGGGCCTAGATAAGGTGAACAGCAAAAGGACTTTTCCTTAGGGTTGGGCTGTTCAAAACTACAGGGTATAATTTTAAGGTGAGAGGGGAAAGATTTAGAAGGAGCCTGAGAGGCAACTTTTTCACACAGAGGGCGGCTCGTATGTGATGCGATCTGCCAGGGAAATGGCGGATGCAGGTAGTGTTACAACATTTAGAAGACATTTGGACAGGTACACGAACGGGAACAGACAAATAAAGAGAAATAGGACTAATTTAATTTGGGAAATTTAGTGAGTGTGGTCAAGTTTGACCGAAGGGTCTGCTTCTATGTTGTTTGGCTCTATGACTTTAAAGAATTCAGATAAATTTGAGAGATCTTTCCAAAGACACTGACATTAATACTTTTGATTAGTTCAGGAAAACAACTTCCTTACCAACTGCAGACACATTAAACAAGCTATAGATATATAAATTGATCTCTGCAGGTAATATGACAGCTTATTCTTGGATTAGTCACCCAGCCGAAGACTTATTATAATTAGAAAAATCGAGAAACATATGAAAGGTTGTTTAAAATTTTTTTTTGATTTTTAAGCAAGTTCAACATCTCTACAACACCACCTGCTTGCAAGATATTTTCAATTTGGCACTTTATTTCAGACTCTCCCTTCCATTATTTTGGTAGTACAGCCCACACAGCAATCCCTAATGTTTAAATCTCAAAACAACTATTATGTATACAAGTACAAGGGATTCAGCTGCTGTAACATATTGGAACATACTACAAAATCCAAAACAAAACCTGTTACAAGTTATTTGTTATCTGCGGATATTTTCTCAGTTCCATCAGATACTGTACAACATGTTATTATTTTGTTTTACCTGTTGTCCCTCCAGGCAATCAACATGGACAAGACTTCCTAAAAGATATCTTTCTGCACCATTACCTATGATTTTATTATTCTACTTTCAATTACTTCAAAAAAAAACTGATAGTGATGGTTTGGATGGAGACAGTTTGTCCATTTTGTTGACCTTTCCAAACCTCATTTTATTTTTAAAAAGGAGATCCTATTTTCCTCCAACATCCTAGTAACTAGGTTCCATTTTGTGAAAACATTAAAGATCATGATCTAAGCTAACATAATGTGGAGGTGCTGGTGTTGGACTGGGGTGGACAAGGTCAGAAATCACATGACACCAGGTTATAGTCCCACAGGTTTATTTGAAAACACAAGCTTTCCGGGCCTCCCTCCTTCCACAGGCGTTAATGAGAAAGGTAGCATCAGACACAGAATTTATAAGTAAAAGACCAAAGGGTCACACCATTGATGAGGATGTACTCAACAAACCTAAGATGCTGTTAAATTCTTCATCAGTTAGAAGGTTTTAATTGATTAATGTGGATATGTAAATCCCCAAATTCCTTTCAAGTCACGGTCCTGAGAGAACTAAAGGTTTTGTCAGTGTAAAGTTGAAGTTTTCGGTCAGACAATGTATGTTAGGTGTGAGGCCTTGTTTAGAACATATTTATGTTTTAGTTTGGAGGCAGACTGGTTTTATTTCTAAAGTAGGAATTTATAAAGCACCATATTAACTGTCTATAAATTGCGCACTTTTTGAACAAACTAAAATGCATCTGCAAATATAAATTACATATACATATTAATCAATTAAAACCTTTTAACTGATTAAAGAGTTAGCAGCATCTTAGGTTTATTTAGCACATCCGCATCAATGGTGTTTTACTTATAAATTATGTCTGAAACTACCTCTCTCATTAACACCTGAAGGAGGACTGAGGCTCTTAAAGCTTGTGCTTTCAAATAAACCTGTTGGACGATAACCTGGCATCGTGTGATTCTGACTTAAGCTAACATAGACTTAGAAACATAGAATACAGCAGCAGGAGGAGGCACAAAAACAAAGTTGCTGGAAAAGCTCAGCTGGTCTGGCGGCAAATGTGGAGGAGAAAACAGAGTTAACGTTTCGGGTCCTTCCTCAGAACAGGCCATTTGGCCCTTCCAACCTATGATGTCCATCATATTCTTATGGCTGATCATGCAATTCACTCCACATAATTGCCACTTTCTCCCCCATACCCTTTGATCTATTTAGTCCTACAAACTATATCTAACTACTTCTTGAAAACATTCGATGCTTTGGCGTTAACCATTTTCTTGGGCAGAGAATTCCACAGGCTCGCGACACTATGGGTGAAGAAATTTCTCATCTCAGTCTTAAGTGGCCTACCCCATATCCTTTGACTGTGACCCCTGATTCTGGACTCCCTGGTCATTAGGAACATCCATCCTGTATTTACCTTTTTAGTCATAGACTGGGCAATCTTTCCAAAAGTACTCCAGAAACAGCTTCACGAAGACCGTAAGTTCAACAACACAGGCTTATAACTAATCTCGTCAGCTAATAATCTAACAGTCTATTTACTCGCTTCATTCACACAAAGAGCTAACAGTACATCCAACAAAATCCCCAGGACTCTAAATGATTACCTCAAGTACCTTGCTATTTATTATTAAATCTTGATGTTCACTTCTTCTAATTAATTCCATAATGTCACACTTCACACTCTTCAACTCCATCTGGTGATTAATCAAGCTTAGTCACAGACATTTGGAATTTGGTCAATAATTTGGATTACCCAATATTTTGTCATGAAAACAATCTGTTTGCTTGTAAAGACATAACATCCTGATGCTTTTCATTCAAGACATTTCTTATTTGAGCAATGGGATTTATAGAAGGCAATATGCTTTGACTAGTTAAATGACAAGATGAGTCCTGGAGGCTAGTTCTAAAGATGGGCTGTGGGGTGGAGCTTGGCACCAGAGGCAAATCTGAGTCTGGCCAGCCTGGGAGACATGTCCTCGTGGCAGGTCCTGGAGACCAGTTGTGAGCTGGAGCCTGCTGTGGGAAGTGAGTCTGAGCGAAGGCTGGCCTGGGAAACAAGTCTTAAAGATGGGTCCCTGGCCAGAGGCCAGCACACAGAGGAAGTGGGCATCAAGTTCTGAAGCCCAGCAGGCATGGACTTAGTGAAATGGACTGTAATTTGAGTACTTTTATTCTTATTCTGGGCTTTGAATACTTTTTAAAAACTTTGTATTCCTATGCTAGACCTTTTTTTAAACTCTTTCAATTCTGCAACAAACGCATAAGTATCTGTATCTAGGTATCCAGTACCAAAGACGGCAAAGAAGCGACATTACAAACTTTTCACTGCACTCTTTGGGTGCACGTGACAAGAAACCCAATTCTAAAATTCTGAACCAAGCATGCACTCAAAAATAACCTACACATTGCAAACAAACAACTGCTCTCCACGTAAAGTTTAGGCTTCTAACATTGATAGACTTTTGACAACAAATAGAATAAACAAACAAACCTGCACAAGCCTATATAATCAGTTTTTACAACCATTTTACCAATTTATCATCT
Organism: Stegostoma tigrinum; assembly: GCF_030684315.1. Taxonomy (NCBI): domain Eukaryota; kingdom Metazoa; phylum Chordata; class Chondrichthyes; order Orectolobiformes; family Stegostomatidae; genus Stegostoma; species Stegostoma tigrinum. The sequence goes on along the minus strand of NC_081367.1, from coordinate 73,587,551 downwards.
TAAAAGTCCTATTCTACTCTAAGTATTATGCGGGGCCCAAAATAGATAAAATTGTACACTGTGATTACTTTATTTGAAAAAAGTGTCTTTTGATCATTAAGGTGTTTAGTTGGGTAAAGAACTCCTGTTAAGCCAGTGCTATTTTTAAATGGCAGAATATCCTATCCAAGTGAGAGATTGCATATAGAATAGATAGATGCTGGAACTGTGATGGATAAATCATATGCAGGTTGCACCACAGAAAATGAGCAGTATGTTGCATTTAGCAGGAGCCTAGCGTAGTCCAGATACACAATAATCTTAATTTAAACAAAACTGGCAGAAAATCAAATTGGTAAGTGGACATAATTGCTGAGAAATGCCTGTGTCTTTTACATGGGCAGTGCAGTGGCTCAGTGGTTAGCATTGCTGCCTCACAATGCCAGGGATATGGGTTTGACTGCACCCCCTGGGCAGCTGACTCTGTGGAGTTTGCACATTTTCCCTGTGTCTGCATGGCTTTCGTATGGGTGCCCTGGTTCCTCCCACAGTCCAAAGATGTGCAGGTTAGGTGGAGTGGCCATGCTGAATTGACATGTGGTGTCCAGGGACGCACACGCCAGGTGGATTAGCTGGTAAATGCAGGGTTACAGGGCTAGGGTAGAGGGGGTAGCAGGGTAGTTGGGAGGGTCGGTGTGGGCTCAATGGGCTGAATGATCTCTTTCCACACTGCAGGGATCCTACGATTCTCTCTCTTCTGGTGATTTCTTCAGAAATAGCCCAAAACAGCATTCCTATTAGCAACTAATCATCATCTATTTTCCACACCACAGATGTCCCCAGTTTACAAACATCCTATCTGCAAAGGCTCGTGCCTACAATGGCAATTCCATATAGATGAGTAATTTTAAATAAAAATGCTTTTTGTACTTACAAGCAGCTGCTTTACAATATCCTGCATTGTGTTCCAACCTGCAGGGGTCGGTTCAGCTCACCACACTGGCTGAGAGTATCATGAAGGGATTTCCTTCTCAACCTCTCCCCTCGCCTGAGATACTGTGGCCCTCAGGTTAAATCACCACCAGTTCAATCTGACAAATGAGAGCGCAGCCTATGGTCTGGTAGGACCACGATGATTGGATTCATGTCGAGACAAGTACAAATCGACTTGTGATCAGACTCCAGAATGGAACCCATTCATTAGCTGAGGTCTGCCTGGACTTGACGGGAGACCGACTCATTTTCACAATATTTGGGCTAATAACTATAACTTACCCAAAACTTACTGAAATTAATGCCATAAGGGGAAGCAATGGTCTAATGGTCCTGTCAACAGACTACAAATCCAGAGACCCAGGTAATTCTCCATGGACCTCAGTTTGAATCCTGCCAGGGCAGACCGTCGAATTTTAATTCAATAAAAAAATTTGGAATTAAGAGTCTAATAATGACTATTGTTGATTGGTTCACTAGCATCCTTCAGGGAAGGAAATCTGCCATCCTTACTTAGTCTGGCCTACATGTGATTTTAACCCTTCAGCGAAAGTGGTTGACTCTTAACATCCCGCTGGGCAAGTAGGGATAGGCAATAAATGCTGGGCTATCCAGCAAGCCCACATTCTGCGAGTGAACAAAAGAAAAATCTGATATTTGCACGAATACAGCAGTAATCACAGCCCTCGTCCTAAAACGTTTTGAAGCGCAAACAAAAAGCAGCCAATGTCCGAACTGAAAAGATGACAATGCCTACCATGGCAAAAGATTGTGGGGATAGAGGTTCTCCAGTGATTCTCTCACTTTCTTTGGACTGTGAGACTTGTACATCTTTTCCTCCTTGTTGACCAGGGCTTTTTAAAGAAACTAATGGTTCTTCAAATTCAGATGGTACCTGTTAACATATTACTTAATATTCAATGCAATTTTGAGTAAAACTGTAGATTTATAAAGAATGGCATGACATTTTAAGAAATTATTGAATCAACATGAAGTGAAAAAACCTTAAAATAAGTTTTTAAATTATAATACACTAAGAAAAAGAGGAGGTTGGAAAGCATACAGCATAGTTTGCCACGTATAAATGGACAATACCAGCAAAATAATTTATTTTTGTTGCAAACAGTACATTTTCATAATCGAACTGTAGACAGGAGCGTGATATTAGAAAAACAACCAGCACTATTATTTAAAAAGCTTCACTGTGACACCTCAATTTATCAAACTGTTCAAAAATAAAAATTAAGTATACCTTGGAAGAGAAAAACGTTTGATGTTAACTTTTAACAAGTGGCTTTATAGCTGAACCAAAATGAGAAAACATATATAAGCTGTAACTACTGACAAAGTACACAGTCATATGCAAGTTAAGATGATGAAGAGAACCGAAGTTCAAACACTAGTGCAAGTTTTCCTATATTCTGTCTGCAAAAATTGTTGGGGAAGGGTTGGGTCAAAGAAAAATAGACAGCTGTATTATCAAACCAAAAGAACAAACCATTTGATTAGAAAAATAGGCTAATTTTAAAAAAAAAACTTAAGTAATGGATATAAGGCCCTCCTGTGGCACAGTGACACTGTCCTTACATCTGGACCAAGAAGTTTAGGTTCAAGTCCCACCTCCTCAACCAATTTGTGATAACATCTCCAAAGAGGCTGATGAGAAAAACAGGTTAAGGAACACAAGTCCATTCAATCCTTAGGCATATTCGGCCATTAAACTTGATCATAACCAATCATCATTTCCATTCTAGTCACTCATTTTGGTTTCATCAATAGCCTTATTTCAGTTGTTGGTAAAGTGCTGGAAAAGGTGATAAGGCATAGGATTTATAATCATCTAGAAAAGAATAAATTTATTCGGGATAATCAGCACGGTTTTGTGAAGGGAAGGTCGTGCCTCACAAACCTTATTGAGTTCTTTGAGAAGGTGACCAAACAGGTAGATGAGAGTAAACTGGTTGATGTGGTGTCTATGGATTTCAGCGAGGCATTTAATAAGGTTCCACACAGTAGGCTATTGTACAAAATGCGGAGGAGTGGCATTGTGGGAGATATAGCAATTTGGATTGGAAATTGGCTTGTTGAAAGAATACAGAGGGTGGTAGTTGATGGGAAATGTTCATCCTGGAGACCAGTTACTAGTGGTGTACCGCAAGGGTTGGTGTTGGGTCCACTGTGTTTGTCATTTTTATAAATGACCTGGATGGGGGCGTAGAAGGATGGGTTAGTAAATTTGCAGACAACACTAAGGTCGGTGGAGTTGTGGATAGTGACAAAGGATGCTGTAGGTTGCAGAGAGACATAGATAAACTGCAGAGCTGGGCTGAGAGGTGGCAAATGGAGTTTAATGCAGACAAGTGTAAGGTGATGTACTTTGGTAGGAGTAACCAGAAGGCAAAGTACAGGGCTAATGGTAAGATTCTTAGCAGTGTAGATGAGCAGAGAGATCTTGGTGTCCATGTACACAGATCCTTGAAAGTTGCCATCCAGGTTGACAGGGCTGTTAAGAAGGCATACAGTGTTTTAGCTTTTATTAATAGAGGGATCGAGTTCCGGAACCAAGAGGTTATGCTACAGCTGTACAAAACTCTGGTGTGGCCGCACTTGGAGTATTGTGTACAGTTCTGGTCACCGCATTATAAGAAGGATGTGGAAGCTTTGGAAAGGGTGCAGAGGAGATTTACTAGGAAGTTGCCTGGTATGGAGGGAAGGTCTTACGAGGAAAGGCTGAGGGACTTGAGGCTGTTTTCGTTCGAGAGAAGAAGGTTGAGAGGTGACTTAATTGAAACATTTAAAATAATCAGAGGGTTAGATAAGGTGAATAGGGAGAGCCTTTTTCCTAGGATGGTGACGGCAAGCACGAGGGGGCATAGCTTTAAATTGAAGGGTGAAAGATATAGGACATATGTCAGAGGTGGTTTTTTTACTCAGAGTAGTAAGGGAATGGAACGCTTTGCCTGCAACGGTAGCAGATTCGCCAACTTTAGGTACATTTAAGTCGTCATTGGATAAGCATATGGACTTACATGGAATATTGTAGGTTAGATGGGCTTCAGATCGGTATGACAGGTCGGCACAACATCGAGGGCCGAAGGGCCTGTACTGTGCTGTGGTGTTCTTTGTTCTATCACTCAAGGAAAATTTATCAACTTCTGTAGATTTAGAATTGATCTATCCTCAATTGTGGCATTTTCTTTTGTGTTGGGGAAGGGGATAGCAGGGGTAAGAATAGGAGAAGACGACTTTATGATTTCATGTATCAATTATATGGAAAAATCATATTCTTCCGACATTGCCAAACAACTTAGGTCTACCTTTGACATAATTATGGTTTCCTCATCCAATAGTCCCTCACCAGAAGGAATGGGCTCTCTTTATGCAGCCTGTGTGCTTATAATCACACTGTATAACAATTCCTTCCAAAGATCACAGTTGTCTTACATTCTTCCTGCACAATGCCATAGATCAACTATAAATGCCAGAGAGATAAATAAATAACTGATTTTTTTTTGTGCTGCCCTCCCAACTATATTTTAAGTTTACCGCACTGAATGTTCAGTGCCTTCTTTCAATGCAGACAAGTGGCTGCTTACCTTAGCGGAAGAATTATTCCTTTCTAATGATTCAGACTGTTGACAATTTACCACTGCAGATTTCTGTTCTTTTGAGTCTTCATTCCGTCTTAGAATCTTCATACTTGGTTTACTATTGTTAGCACATGCCTGCAATGTTTCACAATAAGTTTGCACTTGTAAACTCAAACAGCTTGCCTAAATTAATAATCCTATTAAAAGGTCATGATTTATGCCTTCGCTGCTTTAGAAAAGCCAAATGGGCAAAGGTCCATCAGCCTTTTGCTAATTTACAGGAAAAGTGAGCACAAGGGCTGTTTCATGCAAAGTACAGTGCCATCCTTCAGAAATTGGTCTTGTAAATGCTGAAATGTACACATGCTAAATATAGACTTCAAAATATCAAATCTTAAAGTTAAAATTCTAATACTTGAATATTACCTGCTTATTTTGCAATTTGGAAACAGATGGTTGTGATTGGCCAGAGTTTTCAGGTCCACGAGTTCTGGCCTTGAAACTTTCAGAGTTGTCCTCTTTTGCTACAACAAACAAGATAAAGAGTTTTAATTTTGAGAAATGCAAAATAAATTAAAATTTCAAGTACAGAACTGTGTCAGAATTAGAAGAAAATAAATATTAACCATATTCAATAAGAATAAAGCCAAGTTAAACAGATGAGGCAGCAGTAGAATGATTCATAAAGTGCTTAACAGAGGGAAAAAAAACAGGAATTTGTTAATGTGTTAAATAACCTGAAGAAGGGTCACCGAACCCAAAACATTAACTCTGCTTTCTCGCCACAGATGCTGAGTTTCTTGAGCAATTTCCAATTTTGTTTCAGATTTCCAGCAACCTTGCTTGATGGTACGAATTTTTGTTTGCAAATACCAAATTTGCTCATTAGGCTCTTAAGAGATGATTTACTTTCTACTACAGGTCACAGCATTTAATCTGCTTACAGTACTTCATACGCTGCCTTACCTGGCTGCAATTCATATAAAGAAGTGGACTGCAGGAGGCTACCACATGTTCTGCTTGCTGGGCATGGTGATATAATGATTGTAATGAGGTCAGCCAGGTGGACCTCACAGAATATGAGTTCCTTGTTTGGGGCCGTTAACCCGGTCCAATCAGGGAGACATGGCTGACGGATAAGAATAGGAGTGTCGGAGTTCTGTTTACTCAGAGCTGGCTCTGAGAGAGCTGGAACAGTGTCAAGGACAGTTCAAATGTAAATAAAGGGTGACTTGGTGACAGGATATCATCTTCTGTGGAGTTATTTCAGATGACACACTCTTGAGAATGCAAGAAAATAACAAAGGCAGAAATGGAAGCTGACAAAGTTCACAAGTGAAGTTGGCTCCTGCAGACCTGAAGCTACTGTTTATACTTGTCGTATTTAAAACTTTTATTACAAGCGGTCTTTTAAGAATAACTTTAGATGTCACCTGAAAGAATTGCAGGTCACCTCAGATTGGTCTAAACAAGCTCACCGCCATCCAAGGCCCTGGCACTAGGGGATTCCCAGTTGATATCGGGGAAGTAAAAATCATCCACCACAACAAAACTGTTGCTTTTCCATTTTTCCATAATGTGTCCACATATCCATTCCTCTATCATCTGCTGCCTGTTGGGAGGTCTGTAGTATAATCCCATCAAAATGTTGAGCTGCCAGTCTTGAACCTCTTAACCAAGTCCCTGTAACAGCTACAATGCCATTGTTATATGTAGTAATCCAAGCTCTAAGTTCATCTATTATAAGTTCATCTATTATATTTCTCGCATTGAAACAAATACACCTCAGATTACCAGTCTTGCCATGTTCAGAAACCTCATCCACAGTCTCTGACCCCTTCTTGGTCATTTTACTTACTGATCTACTGTTCTGGTTCCTGTCCATCTGCCACACTAGTTTAAACCTGAGTGGCACTAATAAACCTCCCTCTTAGGATACTGGTGCCCCTCCAGTTTAGGTGTAACACATCCTTCTTCTACAGGTCCCTCTTGCCCTAGAGGAGATCTCAACGGTCCACATACCCTCTTACATTAGCTTTTAAACCATATATTTAACCACACTATCTTCCTATCCCTATTCTCACAAGTCAAAGGACGTCTTAATAAGAAGTTCTCTCTCATCAGGGCGAGAGCATCCTATTTTCTTTGTAATGCATGTATGAGTTATTAGTATGTAACTTGCTTGCAATGGTTACCTTTCCTGGCACATGCCTGCTGCTCTGATGGTCCCCATTTCTGTTTTTGCTGGCCATCGATTTTGAATGGTTGCATTTTATTTTCTGTTGGGTTGGAGTTTTTGGACTGAAACCCTGAAACTGATGCTGGCTCAGTCACAGCCTGAAAGGGCAGAAAGAAGAGTAAAAATAAGCATATACACTGAATCCAAACTAACGTATTGCGTAATTTAACATACACCAATGCCTCCCTGTGTGAGGGACCATTCGGCAACCAGTGTAAAATGGCTGGGCCGTTTTAAAAATAGTTAAAACTTTGGTAATCCGATACAATGAAGTTTAAAATTTCGTTTTCAACAAATTTCAGGATTCTGTGAACTCCGTAGAAGATATTTTACCCAGCACATCAGAAGTATTAACTTGCTGTACCCTTCATGAGAAAGAGCACACCCTTTAAGAACATCTTATGGTTCACTGGCTCACCGAGCTGGTTCGTTGTTTTCCGCAGACATTTCATTACCATGCTAGGTAACATCATCAGTGCAGCCTCCGATGAAGCGCCGTTGTTTTCCCGCCTGTTGTTTAGACTCTAAGCTTTTTAATACTGTAACAAAACATCTGTGAAACAACGAACCAGCTCGATGAGCCAACCAACCACAACTTCCACAACCCGAGCTACAAATCTACTTGGAAATAGTTGATTCTACTGGAAACAAAAACACACATGAGCGCTTTGGCAGTAGACGGGTTTAAATAGGGAAAGATGTCAAACAATGTTACAGAGGGGAATCTATGCAGTATTAATTATTGTGCAATTATGAGATTGGAAGCTCATCTCAGGTTAAGATATGACAGCAGATTGACTTCAAATCAGACTATTACCCAAGAGAAGGGTGCAGCTACAAGGGACGGAACAAAGTTTGGAAGGGTTACTGAAAACAGTGACTAGAGGCTTCCCAATATTTAACTGGGGGAAATGTGCTCTAACATAAATAAAATACTGGAAGTGATTTGTAACTTGGATGAGTTACTTTAACACTGTTCTAATCTTCTTCTGAAGCATACTGAATGACTGTTGTTGAATTATGTCAAATATTACTGATTTGGACTTGATTCGAGAGAACCATACTTACTTTTTCTTGCCAAGCTGAAGAGTGTTTCATGGGTAAATCTGTAGTGTGGGAATTGGTTTGTATGGAGTGGGAAGAAGTTCCAAAATTGTTATGTAAGGACTGCCATACAGTGGAGAATTCGTCATCTGACTTGAATTGGCCCTACAGCAAGAAAACAGTTCAGTTCAATTCATAAATCAATTGCCATAAGAAAAGGAACCAGTATTAATTTTGGAAATCCACCTGACATTTAACAATATAAAATACTGTTGAAATAAGAATGTTGAATTAGCTGGTAATGTTCTATGAACAAAAAGAGTCAAAATAACTATAACACTGACTATCTTAAAGAAAAGTTTATGACTCTAATACACTATAGTGACATGTTCATTTCTCATACCCATCAGTGACTTTCAATGAAATCACCAGTAAATGCCAAATTAATGGCTATTGGCCACCAGGAGCACAACTAGCATGGAAACAAACCTCAATTCACTTACAGATATACAACAACCAGAGGAAGAAGAACGGTTAATTCAGCAAATTGAAATATATGAGTGCATCAGTGAATTAGATTGGAGGGTTTCATGCGATTACAAAAATATTCTGTTCTCCTAGTCTGGGGCAAATGCAGAGCATTTCTGATTCATGGCATGCACAATCAAGAGTGATAGGGCAAGAGAAGCACAAGGAGTGCAAAATTCAATATAAAAAAATCCAACAACTACCAATAACACCTTCAAATAATTTACACCTTCCCTACCGGCTTAGCAGTTCCTCCTTGACGCTGGTTTTCATCATTTTGATGAAAGTTAGATGGTCCATTTGCTCTTTGATGGTTGACGTGATTCTTCTGATTTTCTGCCCTGAGAAATGGTTGTCTTCCATTCAGCTGCTAAATAATAATATTCACAAGTGTACAACACCCCTTAAAATTCTGAAAAAGCATTGGTCCAAATTTGGACTATGTAATTCTGCACCAGTATTTCATACCAATTCAACATTATATGTTTAAGATTTATTGCAGTGACTTCCAGAAATTCGGAGTTGTCAATGAAACTCTTGGGGCTCACAGCAACAGAGTTCTATGTCACTTTTGTAAACGACATTCCTGACACAAAAACTAAAGAGCATATTCACAGTAGTATAATAAGGCTGCCAATTCCAAACAGATTCAAACCCACTTCACTCTTTATTTTGACAGCATAACTAACTCAGATGAGGGTCACCTGACAGTTGTCAAGATTATGTAAGTATTTGCGAGGGAGGTCAGACAAAATGTTTTCAATTATGGGGAAGACTAAAGCTACAGGTCATAGGTACAAGTCAGCATTAAATAAGGAATTCGGGACAAATGTCCTCACGTAGGGTGCAGCTGGAATGTGGAACTTGGTACCACAGGGAATTGAGGCAAATGGATAAACATGGGGGAGAACAAAAAATTATGCTAACAGAGGAAGGTGCAGATCAGGTACACTAGCATTTACCTCAGTGTGAGCTATATGTGTCAGGATCAATGCAGACTTCTACTGAACTGTGGCAAAGCATGTCAATGTAGCCACTGAAGTAACACCCCTTTCAGCATGGCCAAGTAAACTCATTTGCAACTCCAACAACAGTGTGGCACTAAATCTGGGGGTTTCAGTTAATTAACAAACAGCTGTAAACACTCAATACGGAGAAAGGACATTCGTTCAAAGGATGGGAAGGTTATGCAGATTATTAATCACAATTTTCATTAATCCTTGTAGTGAACTATTTATCTACACTTATAAATTCACCTTTTCTCTGCATGAAATTGGCTGGGCGAGAAGTGTTTCCTGCATTTCAGATTTGGTTTTATTTATTGAGTTGCAGGGAAAAGTGTTGTCTTACATGCTTTACAGGCAGATCAGATTTCCAGCATTTGCAGTACTTTTTTGGTTCCTGGTCAGTCAATTCATTAACATCTACTAAGAAAGCAAAATACTGCATATGTTGGAGATCGAGATTTAAAAAAAACAGAAGTTCTTAAGAAAAGTTATTCAACTTGAAACATTAACTCTATTTATCTTTCCACAGATGCTGCCAGACCTGGTGAGCTTTACCAGCATTTTGTTTTTATTTCATTAGTATTCATGTTTCTTCACCTGTGTTGGTACAAACAGGGACCGCGGGGAGTGGTTCAGGCCTCCTGTAGACACTTTCTGAGCACCAGACTGTGATGAAGGATACATTGCATGTTGAGGTATTGCTGCTGGTTGCGGTTTTACCAAAGGTGCTGCTTTCTGGCCTCCAAATTCCAGACGATTCCCATAACTAAGATTGATTAAGGCACACTTTGGGAGTCTATAACCTCTGCCAGGAGAGCATCTAAAAACAAATTTAGGACGTCAGTGGTTTCAAATCTGTACTAACCTAGTTCTTATCTTGAGTCATGCATCCAATTTCTTAAAATGCTAATAACCTTTGGCAATAAATGCAGAGATGTTAGCACCTCCTACGCTTTATTAATAAAATCAGAACAAAACAAACCTACTCCGTGCTGGATTATCTTTATATTCAAAATGTCTCCTCAAAAAATCAATGGTGTTAGTATTTACAAACCTTATGGTGAGTCCACTTGGAAATTCTTCATCGAATAATACTTCAAAAGATTCATCAGATTCTCTCTCAGCTACACAACAAAGCAGACAAGTTCAAAATATTTATGAAAAGAATAGCAGCGTACCTCAAAGGAATGCATTAAGCACCTGGCAAAAAAAGTCTACATTTTAGTTATTCCATAAATGAGGGCATGTAGTTTTGGTCTCAAATAAGGACTGTTTTGAATATAGCTTATTTGAGACAATTCTAACAGAACTTTATAAACTCTTGACCACTGTAAGGCACAAAAATCATGGTGGGAGTAGCGGGTGGAGGATGTGAGAAACAGGTACTTGGACAACAAAAACAGAAAGTGCTGGAAGAACTCTGCAGGTCTGCAACCAACTATAGAGAGAGAAACAGAGTTGACATTAATAACCTCTTTGGAACACCTCTGAGCACGTGTCCACAGATACTGCCAGATCTGATGAGTTTCTCCAGCATTTTCTGTCTTTACTTGAAATTTCCAGCGGCCACAGTATTTTGCTTTTATTGAAGGTACTTTATAAGATTGTCTGATCCCAATGTAAAATTACAGCAGTCCCATTGTTTGTTATCAAATTTTTTAAGAAGCCAATTCAATCAATGTACTGAACAAAATGGTTGACAGAAGAGACAGCAATTTCCCAAAATTTAAGGCATTTTAAGTGATTACTGCATATGCTGTTATTCTGATTTAAGGGAGACAGGAAAGAGTGCTGAGAATTCCAGAAGGTGGTACTTTAAAAAATTAATTTGTGTACGACACTGTAAAGCAACATTTGCCACAATACAATCATATAAATGTCTGATCATAAAAGTACAGTGCTGCTCGGATCAGGTGTGAATAATGGAGGGAAACAATAGCTTCAGGCAAGAAATAAAATAGGGTGCGCAAGAGAAGGGGTCTAGGAAGGGATAAAACGTGTAAACTTATGAGATACCACATTTGGAAAGCTTCAGGGCATGTCTAAATGAATTCTCACTAATAACAAAATAAGCATTACACACTAATTGGGAATGATCTCTTATGGCCATAGACAGAGAGAAAAAAAATTTGGAAAAAGGATATAATGGAAGTTGCAAGGAACAGGAAAGAAAACTAAATTGCAAAAGTTAAAAAGAAAATTAATCATTGAGAATTTTGGGGAGAATTCAAATTAACAAGGAGGGAATGACCTAGTGGTATTATTGCTACACTATTCAGAATTCCAGGTAAAGTTCAGGAAATCCAGGTTGGACAAAGCAATGGAATTTTAACTGAATAAAAATATTAAAGGTCTAATGATGACCATGCCGACTGTTGTGAAAACCCATCTGGGTCACTAATATAAGATAACACGGTATGAAGCTGGATGAACACAGCGGGCCAAGAAGCAAAGCCTAAGGGTCTCCACCTGAAACATCAAGTTTGCCTGCTCCTCTGATGCTGCTTGGCCTGCTGTGTTCATCCAGCAGCATCAGAGGAGCAGGAAAACTTGATGTTTCAGGTGGAGACCCTCAGGCTTTGCTTCTTGGCCCGCTGTGTTCATCCAGCTTCACACTGTGTTATCTCAGATTCTCCAGCATCAGCAGTTCCTACTATCTCTGGGTCACTAATATGCTGAGGGAAGGAATCTGCTTTCCTTACCATATCTGGCCCATAACGATTCTTGAACCATAATTATACAGCTGACTCTTAGCTGCCCAATGGCTTAGCAAGCCACTCCATTGTAACCACTGCTAGAAAGTCTCCAAAACGAAACAAAACTGGCTGGATCACCTGGCATCAACTGATGCGCCGGAAACATCAATGGTAAACACAACCTTGTTGATCTTGCAAAGTCCTCTTTCTCCTTACTAACGTCTCGGGGTAACAGCCAAACTTAGGAGGGTTTTGACACAACCTAGACAAGCAACACTACGACGTGGACTGTAAGCAATGTTCTGTCAATATAACCATGTCCCATCCCTGAGCATGCCCTATCCCACTGGCAGGACAGACCAGAGGCGGCGGCACTGGTATACAGTCAGGAGAGAGTTGTGATGGGAGTCTCAACATTGTGTTGTTCAGAGTCAACATCTCGCTGCACCTGATTAAACCTGGGCAAGGAAGCTTCCTGATTATCAATTACTGTCCTCCCTCAGCTGACCAATCATTGCTCCTGAAGTTGAGCAACATCTGGCGGAAGCACTGAGGGTGCCAAGCGTGCAAAATGTACTCTGGGTGGGAGATTTCCATATCCACCAGGAAGAGTCGCTCGGCAGCAGTACTACTGACTGAACCAATCGAGCCCTAAATGGCACTGCTTCTAGACTGGGTCTGCAGCCGATGGTGAGGGAGCCAACAGAGGGAAAAACTACTTGACCTTATCTTTACCAATCTACCAGCTGTATCTGTCCATGACAGTATCAGTAGGAGTGAGCACTGCACAGTCCTTGCGGAGAGGAAGTCGTGGATGTGGAGATGATGTTTCCACCAGTAGCAGAAACTAGTACCAAAGGGCACACCTCAGAGTAAAGGAGCAGCCCTTAAGGAACAGAAATTTCTACAGTCAGAGGGTGATGAATCTGCAGAACTCATGGCGTTCACAGCCTTCTAAGGCAAAATCATTCAGTGTATTTAAGACAGAATTAATTAGGTTCTTAATTCGCAAAGGGGATCAAGGGTTACAGAAGCAGGCAGGAGATTGGGACTGAGGTAAATATCAGCCATGATTGAATAGCACAGCAGCCTTAATGGGTCAAATGCCCTAATTCTGCTCCTTTCTTTTATATCCAGCCCTCAGATTGAGAATACCCTCCATGTTGCGTACTATCACTGCGTTGAATTGGACAAACTTTGAATAAGTTTAGCTTATGATTATCTACAAGGTGCTTTGGGCTATCAACAGCAGCTGAATCATACTCCAATCCAATGTGCAACCTCATGGCCTGGCATATCCCCAATTTAATGGTACAATATAGACAGGGGAATCAACACGAGTTCAGTGAAGAGTACCAGAGGGCATGCCAGCAGCAGCACCAAGCATACCTAAAAATGAGGTGCCAACCTGGTGAAGCTGCAAAACAGGATTATTTGCGTGACAAACAGTTTAAGCACCTATGGGCAGAGCTAAATCATTCTATTAATCATTAGATAAGTTCTAAGGTCTGCAGTCCTGCCACACCCAATCTCAAATGGCAGTGGAAAATTGCTACGGATCAGACTGGGAGGGTGAATAGTTGTTAATGGGATTAATGGAACTGATAGTTAGCAACTCCTTTGTCTGTCAAACTGTCTCTCCCCTCTCTCTCTTTGGTCTCTATCCTATCGTTTACTCCCTACCCCACACACCTCCCTATTTTCTGCACATAAACTGACATCTTCCCAGACACCGTCAGTTCTGAGGAAGGGTCACTGGACCTGAAATGTTAACTCTGTTTTTTCCTTCACAGATGCTGCCAGACCTACTGAGATTATCCAGCAACTTTGTTTTTGTTGCCACAACACTAGCCAGGCTGCTCCGGAACAGGTTACAACACCTTCATTTACCCGGCAACCTGGAAAATTGCCCAGATACACCCTGTACACAATAAGCAGGACAACTCCAACCCGCCCAATTACCGCCCCATCAGTCTACTCTTGATTAGTAAAGTGATGCAAGATGCCATCAACAGTGGTACCACATAGCAGCTGCTCAGCAATAACCAGCTAACTAGTGCTTTGGTTTCTGCCAGCCTCACTCACCCCTTAATTTAATTATGGCGTTGGTTGAGATATGGTCAAGAGCTGAAATTCCACAGGTCAGGTGAGAATGACAGCCCTTGACAAATAGGTGACATTTGACTGACAGTGGCATCAACAAGCCCTAGCAAAACTGGAATCAATAGGAATCAAGGGGAAGCCTCTACACTGATTGGTGTCATACCTGGCACTTAGAAAGGTGGTTGTAGTTATCACTGCTCAATCATCTCAGGCACAGGACATTACTGCAGCAGTTCTGCAGGGTCTTGGCCCAACTACCTTCAGCTGCTTCAATGACCTTTTCTCTGTCACAAGGTCAGATGTGGGGATGTTCATCAATGATTGGTTTGCGAACCCACAGATACGGAATCAGTGAATATCCAAATGCACCAAGATCTGGACAATATCCAGACTCGGCCTCAAAAGTGACATGCAGCTTACACATCACAAATGCCAGACTTGATTGTCTCCCAACAACAGAGAATCTCTCTATCATCCCTTGACATTCAAGGGGATTACCACTGGTGAACCACCCCATCAACAGTAACCTCCAGGATGTTGATTTCAAGCTAATTTGGACTAGCTACTTAAATACAGTAGCTACAAGAGCCTCGGTTAATATATTCAAGAAAAATATTCTTTTTTCAGATTTTTATAGACAACAAGGGTATGGGGAGAAACCAGAAATATGTCATTAAGATAGAGAATCAGCCACTATCATACTGAATGGTGGAGCAGGCCTGAAGGGCCAAATGGACTGCTCTTGCTCCAAGTTCCTACGTTTCTATGATAAAAGCAGGTCAGAGGCTAGAAACCCTGCTGTGAGTAATGCAACTCCTGATTCCCCCAAAGTCTGTCCACTATGTACAAGGCACAAGTGAAGAGTGATGCACTTGCATGGATGAGTGCAGCTCCAACAACACTCGAAGTTTTTTTTAATCATCCAGGAAAAGATTAGCTTGTTTGGCACCACATCCACAAAGATTCCTTCTCTCTACCATCAACACTTGATAGTAGCAATGTGTACTAGCTACAAGATGCAATGCAGATATTCACCAGAGCTTTTTCAAAAGCATCTTCCAAATCCATGACCATTACCATCCAGAAGGACGAGGGCAGCAGGTACATGGGAACACTGCAAGTTCCTTTCCAAGCCAAACAACATCTTGACTTGGAAACATATTGCCATTCTTCCGGTATCGCTGGATGAAAATCCTGAAACTCCATTCCTGATGTGGAAGTACTGGTGTTGAATGGGGATGGACAAAGTCAGAAGTCACATGACACCAGGTTATAAACCAACAGAGGTAAGGTGTGACCTCACCTAATAAAAGAGCAGCACCCCAAAAGTCCATGATGTCAAATAAACCTGTCAGACTACAACCTGTATTGGATGACTTCTGACTTTGTCCTTTCCTGATGGCATCGCTGGTCTATCTACAGCAGATGGCCTGCAGAGGTTCAAGGCAGCGGCTCACCAGCATCTTCTCAACAGCATCTGGGAATGAGCAATAAATGCTGGACCAGCCAGCAACGCTCACATCTTATGAATGAATAAAAGCAAAAATTGCTTGATCAAATGGATTCTGTATACAGTTTAGGCAAAATGTTGTTCCACATCTAAAGATGCAATAAATAGAATTGTGAATTTAAAGGAAGTGGGAAAGAAAAGTATTTAAGGTACATAAGATGTTTAATTCTGGCTCCAAAATGATTGAAAATAGTAGGCAAAGTCTCTATAAAGAATCATTAAGAACTACCATGGGGAAGTTGGTGATGTCATGGTGAAATGCTAGATTAGAAATCCAGAGGCCCAGGCTAATACTTTGGGACAGCGGTTCAAACCAAACCACGGCAGCTGGTAGAATTTAAATTCAATTAGTTATTTCGGAAGTGAAAACTACTCCATTAAACCATTATGAATTGTTAGAAAACCCATCTGTTTCACTGGTGTCCATTAGGGAAGAAAATCTGCCATTGATACTTGATCTGGACTGCATACGACCCTAGATGCATGAGAATGTCACTGACTCTTAATTTTCATTTTGAAGTGGTCTCGCAAGCCATTTAGGTCAAAGGCATTGAGGTACAGGCAACAAACGCTGGTTTTATTGTAGAAATCCACATCCCACAAAATAATAAGCTAGACTTAGAATGACATTTGGTCTCAACAACATATTTCTCTTAAATACAGCCTAGAGTGAAGAGAATCCATCTCTGGCCTGATCAAATAAAACTTGGAACAGATCCAAAACAGCTGAGCCTAAAACATGCTCAGTTATATTAAATCACGATAAGCATTCTTCCATTTGAACTCATGGCCTTTTAGCCTTCTTTAAATATAATGCTCCTTAAAATTCACCTCCTTTCATTCCTATGATGGTTCCTCGAAGACCAACAGGAACAGAGAAGTCCTCCCTCACATTCACAACACGATCAAATAAAAGGTACTCTGCATCTTTGTCTGGTACTATACCATGCTGCTGCTCCAGAGGCTGTGTAGGGAAATAAAAACTTAGAAAGAAAAGAAAACCTTGAAAATTCCCAGGTGTTTAAATGCAGTTTAATTTATATAAAGGAAAAGCAGTTCCAACACATTTTATTCAGCATTACAGCAAAGCTCCAATCTTCCAAACGTTTAGGAAGACTCCACTATAGTCTACTTCAGTGATTGCATATTTTCGTCATCAGGTTTTGTTGAAGTAATTCAACCTAGATCTGAAGTTATCCCAGGTGCAAGCTTGTTCCTTCTAACTCATGTATTTCACGCTTCCTGCCTCCCTGCCACTTTTCATAAGCCTGCTGATGGTGCGTGACTCTTGTTCTCTTGTTCTCCAGTTTCAGAAGAAAAAAGGTCTTAACCTAGTTAAAAGTTGCACTGTCCTTACATCTGCAGTAATGTGGACACTGGAGAAGGCCCAATGGTAAACAACAGGCTCACCTCAGATTAAGACAAAACAGCAATAAATTCTGAACATTTACAGCTGGCTGGCAGGCACAAGGTACAATCATGCTAAAGAAGGAAACAGATATACATAAAGTAGGGATTGGGTGCTGGGTAAGTTCAAAGGTAAAGGAGAACACTGATGTTGGGTTCCTGTGAGGTGACTGCCCCAACCAAGAGAAGAGGCTGGAGACCCAATCTCAGGCCTCTACCAATGCTCCAAAAATGCTAGTCACAAGGACAGTGTAGGAAAATAATCCATGGGGCTGATAACTTAATTTTATGTTTATGTCTCCACTTAACAACCCCTCCCCCATCTTAGCAAGAATGATCATAGAATCCCTACAGCATGGAAGCAGGCCACTCAGCCCAGAGTCCACTCAAACCCTCCAAAGAGCATTATACCCAGAACCACCCCCTACCCTAATCCACCTAGCCTGCACATTCATCGACATTATGGGAAATTTAGCGTAACCAATCAACCTACCCTGCAAATCTTTGAGCTGTGGGAGGAAACTCATGGAGACACGAGAAGAATGTGCAAACTTCATACAGTCAAGGCTGGGATTCATTGAATCATTGAATCCCTGCAGTGTGGAAACAGGCCCAACAAGTCCACAGTGACCCTCACAGGATCCCACCCAGACCCATCCCCCTATAACCCACCTAATCCACTCATCCCTGAACACTACAGGCAATCAGCATGACTAATCCACCTAGCCGGCACATCTTTGGACTGTGGGAGGAAACCGGAGCACCCGAAGGAAACCCACGCAGACACGGGGAGAATGGGCAAACTCCACACAGAGAGTCGTCCGACAGTGGAATTAAACCTAGGGCCCTGGCTCTGTGAGGCAGCAGTGCTAACCACTGAGCCATCCCTGGTCATTATGTGAGAATTTTGAACTAGAGATCTCTATATCGGCAATACTTAACAGATCTTGAAGGGCAATTCGCACCAACAGCTCTGGAGCAAGACATTGCAAGGAACCAGGGACCTCAAAGAAATATTAGGAAGGATTATTGTTTTAAGCGACCCTCTCCCTGATCTTTTTTTGTGAATGGAACTCTTAAGTTTCTGGAATCCTTATCAATTAATACAAACTAGCCCTTTATTCCCCCCCAAAGTTGCTACCTGAAAGAGTGGTTCTATTATTTTTATTTTCATTCCACCTGTTGTTTTCTGCTTGCGGCTCAAATTACCAACTTGATCTATTGTTAATTTTACCTTGTCCGTACAATATCTCATCCTTAGTGTAAACTATCCATTTACAGACATGTCAAAGTTCAGACTGGAAATTACCGCAGTGGTTTGTATTTTTAAAAATTCATTTGCAAGCATATTGTTGATTTAGTCTTGGATGAGGTGCAAATAACAAAACCGGAAATATGCCAAAGGAAACAAAACTTCATAATGTCCGTTTCTATGAGGGTTTAACTGCAGGATATTACTGAAAACTGTTTTTCCATGTTAAATAAATACTTTTCCACAGTCATCAAGTACCAGCCAACAACGTATCAACAATTGAGCGGATTTTGTATTCAATTCTGGTTGCCACACTACCAGAAGGATGTGCTGGTTTTGGAGAGGGTACTAAAACGATTTACCAGGATGTTGCCCGCTACGGAGGGCATTAGCTATGAGGAGAAGCTGGTAACACTTAGGTTGTTCTCACATGGAATGATGGAAGTTGAGGGGCAACCTGATAGAGGTCTATAAGATCATGTTGAAGGGCATGGACAGTGTGGACAGTCAGAAGCTTTCTCCCAGGGTGGAAGAGTCAGTTACCGGGGGTTATGGGTTTAAGGTGCCAGGGGCAAGGTCTAAAGCTGATGTAAGAAACAAGTTTTTTTTTACACAGAGGGTGGTGGGTGCCTGGAACTTGCTGCCAGGGGAGGTAGTGGAAGCAGGTACTATAGTGACTTCTAAAGGGCGTCTTGGGAAATACATGAACAGGATGGGAATAGAAGGAAACGGTCCCCGGAAGGATAGGGGGTTTTAGTTGTGATGGGCAGTATGTTGGTGTAGGCTTGGAGGGCAGAAGGGTCTGTTCCTGTACTGTAATTTTCTTTGTTCTTTGTTCTATTTTGTTCTATCCTTTCCTGTTTTTCCACATCATTGGTTGAAATACCTAATTCATTTTTCAAATATTTACCAAAATCTTATTTAGTAAGGGGAGAATTTCCATTGTTCAGTACTTATAGTATTTATTTGTAATCATCACATGAATTACTTTACTATTAATAGCAGACAAAATAAATCTTCCCAGGGTCTAAAGTTTGGTTATTAATTTTGTAAAGTCAGTGTACAGGTATTCATAGACATGGACATCACATTTGCACATGGTTAAAGGTCAGTTGCAAAACCCACCTGGAACGTCTTAATCCAATCTTTTCAAACATCGGAGTAGACTTTGATTAAACAGGATAGTTCAACTTACCCGGTATAGTAGATGTGGTTTCACAGTCACTCTTACTTTCTTGTTACTTCTTCTTTGCTAAGAATAGTAAGGAAAATACTGACATAAAGTTCAGGGCATTCAACTTCTGGTACTGCTGATCTATTTAAAGTATCCACAATAAATCCATTTGATTTTTGTTCAATACGCACTCTTGCACTTTACAATTGAACATTTAATTTAAATTCTGTTTTTGCAACAAAAGGAAACAAGTTAAGCCATATTAATTTTAAGAATCAATTTTGGGATGAGCAACACATAAACCAGATAATGATGCGCACTGGTGAGTAAGACACTATACACAGTAGCATGTATCGTGGGAACAAAAGAGGAAGGAAGCTATTCTTCCCAGGTAATCAGATCCATTGTTTACCTAAATGCAGCTACTTAATTTGGGATAATCCTGAAAAATGTGAGGGAAAAGGAAAGGAATGTCGATGTTAATTTTTAGGTTTACTCCTATTTACTTTTTAACTGTTCGCTATATAGCAGAGACTGCCAGAACTGGGAACAGAACATCTTCATTGCCTCCCTTCGTGATCAGGCAATTGAATCCAAGTCTGTGGGACTGATCAGAAAATGGAAGATAAACAGAAATCCTGTGAGATTTCTTAGCTTTGAGATTGTGTAATGCTAGTATCAGCTTTGGGATCAGTTTCTGTCTTGTGCCTACTTAATTGGGGAAGCAAGTGGATTGCAATAATGGGTGGAGAAAGAACTGAAACCAACCAAGACTTTTTAATTCTCATCACCAGCCTGTTATGCTACGGAATGGACAGCAATCAAATGAGAACAGCAGTGGGCTCAGTAACCTGTAAAAATAATTAAGAATGGCTCATTAAGATGCTGAGGGGCACTGATACTCATTAAAAAGTATATAAATATGCAAACACAGAAAGCAGCTTCACCATCTCTCAAAAAATGATGGGAGAAAAGTCATAAAAAGGGAATTAGACATTTTTGATCTGTTTATTTGTTTTACAAAGGATCAAAAAGAAATACCTTGCATCTTTCCACCTCCTCTTCAATCTTTTCAATAATTGCTGCATCAAGTAAGTTCAAGTCACATGACGCTCTTGATAGACTACTGACAGGATGCATTTTCAACCAGGCTCCAATTTCTTGAACTTTTTCAGCACTGTTTAAAAGATGAATGTAATTTATTTTTGTATTTAGTTTTATGCCCAGAGTAAATGTACAACGCTTTAAATCAACAGACCAGCAAGTTACAGGTTTCAGGGTGGGATTAGGGTATTAAGCTCCGTGATCAGCTACAAGCATATTGAATGGTGCAGTAAGCTCGAGGTGCTGAATGCCTACTCTTGCTCTTTTCTTTTACGGTTCTATGTATTAAATGGGTGATCAATTGAGGAGTTATAAACAGTTAACTCTTGTTCCAACGGCATCAACCTTGAGCATGGTGAGAAGTATATTGGAATTTTTGGGAGATTATGATGATTAAACTTCAAATATATCATCTTCTAAGATCATGTTTAAAACACCTGAAAGATTAAAGGAAGTATCAAAATCCATTCAGTATTTGCAGCTGAAGCTAAATTGAACAGGCACTTTTAAAGCACTTCAATATCTCACCCATTTACATCCTCTCCAGACCAAATGTTATCTTCATAGTACAAATCTTCTTGACTGTTGTTGGCAATGTAGCTTATTAATTCTGGGAACCTAAAATATAAACCAAAACTTACATCTGTTTATTTTGCTATTACAAATTAAGATGTATTCAACATTCAGTTGGTTTCACAACAAGACAAACCCTGAGGAAAGAAACCCAAGAATTAGAGAAAGGAGTACAGGAAGTTGATGAATTTACAGCACAGAAATATGAATTCAGAATTAGAATCAGCCCTTGTTGTCACATATACTCAATGAGTACAGTGAAAAGATTATACGTTGCCACTTATAGCACCACCTTAAGTACACAGACACCTAGGTACAGCTTCTTTAGTGACAAGATCTTAGACAATAGAGAAATAAAACGTACAGCATTTAAGAAATAAAATTTAGAAACTCAAAGCAAGAAAAATTCCCCCACCCACTTCATTACTTTAACATTAACATTTCTAATGTCCCAGTTAGCATAAAGAGAACTATTTAAAATGTGTTCATCTGTCGGATGACTGTGTGTTAAAAGGACAAATTGTATAAGGGAGGAGGCAGTGATAGATTAACATTATTATCCCTGGACTATTAATCCAGGGATGCATGTAACATTCTGGGAACTTGGGTTTGAATCCCACCAGAGAATTTGAATTCCATAAAAATATGAAATTAGAAGTATGATGGCAACCATGAAACTGTCATTGATTGTCAGAAAAAAATCCACCTGGTGTACTAATGAAGGAAACTGCTCTCCTGCCCTGGTCTGGGGAAATAATGGCCTAGTGGTATTATCACTGGGCAGTTTATCTGGGTCTCTAGACTACGTCCAGATGGTGGAATTTGAATTCAATAGAATATCTGGAATTAGGAATCTAATGATGACCATGAATCCATTGTTGATTGTCAGGAAAAACCCATCTGGTTCACTAATGTCCTTTAGGGAAGGAAACTGCCATCCTTACCTGGTCTGGCCTACATGTGACTCCAGACTCACGGCAATGCAGTTGACTCTGGGCAATTAGGGATGGACAATAAATGGTCAGCAATACCTTCATCCCGTGAATGAATGAAAAAAAAACACGTGACTCCAGACCACAGCAACATGCCTGACTCTTAACAGTCAGGGGTGGGTGATACAAACGCTCACCTGACCAGTAATGTCCACATTCCATGAATCAATTAAAAAATCCAAACTCACAGATCAATTGATTGGGTATACACAAAAAGTTACTTCTGAAATGTCAATGCAGGAAACACAAAAAAGAACCTACATACATCAAGGTCAATAAGATACTGATCCAGCAACGTCCATTCAGGGAAAAATACTAACAAGAATATTGGTCAATCCCCTGTTCTTTTTCAAATTATGACATGGCTTTAGGTCCAAATCCAACGTAAAGTGGAAACTTGAGTGTTATGAGGTTTTAAGCATATTAGCCAGTTGTAGTGAGAATCGTGATTATACCAACTGTGATGCGTCTGTTCAGTTGTCATAATACGAATATAGCACTATGGACCAAGTCTTCCAGTGTGTGGAGTACTTAAGAACTGTTGAATCCTGCCTTACGTCAGTAATCAAATTTTAGCTGAGGTTTGGATTCAATGTTGTAACTGGGTGCCTATATGATTCCAGTCCGACAAAAGCACACCTTTGATTACATGAAGCATTTTGCACCAGTTAAATAAGGTATAACTGAAGACAGGAAACTATAAGCCGGTTAAGCCTGACGTTGATCATTGGTAAGATTTTAGAGTCCATTATTAAGGATGAGATTGCAGAGTCCTTGGAAGTGCACGGTAAAATAGGCCTGAGTCAAGGAGAGGTATTGCTGGACATATCTGCTAGAATAAAAACCAAAAGAACTGGGGATGCTGTAAATCAGGAACAAAAACAAAGTTGCTGGAAAAGCTCAACAGGTCTGACAGCATCACTGAAGTTAAAAACAGAGTTAATGTTTTGGGTCCAGTGATGGTTCCTTAGAACGGACACAAAATGTTAACTCTGCTTTTTCGTTCACAGATGCAGCTAAATCTGGTGGGGAGGTCATGTTGCAGCTGTACAGGCCATTCTTTAAGTCACTACTGGAATACTGTGTGCAAAGGTTCAGAAAAAATTTATGAGGAACCTTGTCAGGGTTGGAGGGTTTGAGCTATAGGGAGAGGCTGAGTAGGCTGGAGCATCGGAGGCTGAGGGGCGACTTATGGAGGTTATAACATCATGAGGAGCATTGATAGGGTCGATAGGCAAGATCTGTATCCCAGGATGGGGGAATCCAAAACCAGAAGGCATCAGTTTAAGGTGCGAGGGGAAAGGTTTAAAAGGGGAGTAAGGAGCAACGTTTTCCACACAGAGGGCAGTGCATATATGGAATAAGTTGCAGGAGGAAGTGGTGGGGGCTGGTATGATTACAACATTTAAAAGGCATCTGCTTGAGTACATGAATAGGGTTTAAGGAGGATATGGGCCAAATGCTAGTGAATGGCAGTAGATTAATTTAGGATATGTGGTCAGCATGGACAAGTTGGACTGAAGGGTCTGCTTCTGTACTGTACTGCTCTATGGCTCCATAACTCTTAAATTACTGGCATGGTACAAGATTGGCTGACTGGCAGAAGGCAGAGAGTAAAGGTTTTTTTTTCACGTTGGCAGTCAGTAACTACTGGAGTTCCACAGGGGCTCATGTCAGGCCCACAACAATTCACGTTATATATTAAGACGTGGATGAAGAAACTGAGAGCATTGTTCCAAGTTTGCTGATGATACAAAGACAGGTAGTGTTGAGGACTGGGGGGAGCTGCAGAAGGATTTAAACAGTAGGGAGAGTGGGCAAATGGGATACAATGTGGGAAAGTGACAGGCTATGCACTAGTTCAGGGCCCTCTTCAGGTTAACATGTGGGTTCAGTTAGCATTCATTTCATAAGGGCTAGAATACAAGAGCAGAGATGTATTGCTGAGGCTGTATCAAGTTCTGGTCAGACCATATTTGGAATACTGTGAACAGTTTTGGGCCCTGTCTCTAAGGAAAGATGTGCTGGCTTTGGAGGAGGTCCACAGGAGGTTTACAAGAATGATCCAAGGATGAAGGGCTTGTCATATCAGTAGCAGTTGAGGACTCTAGATCTGGACGTGATGGAGTTTAGAAGGATGGGGGAATTTATTGAAAGTTACACAATACTGAGAAGGCTGGATACAGTGGACGTGGAGAAGGCATTTCCTTTTGTAGGAAAGGTTAGTGCCCAAAAGCATAGTCTCAGTGTAGAGGGATGACCCTACAGAACTGAAATGATAAGTAATTTTTTTGGTCAGAAGGTGGTGAATCTGTGGAGCCAAGTCATTGGGTGTATTTAAGACAGAGATAAATATGAGAATGAGGTTGAGAAACATATCAGCCACGATCAAATGGCAAGACAGACTCAAATGGGCTGAATGACCTAATTCTGCTCCTATGTCTTGCAGTCTTACAATTACTAAAAATAATAACAAGTCTTACAAATAATTTACCTTTCTAGATATTCATTCAGAATCTCTTCAACTGCGGAAGAATACAGCCATTCATTCCCAACTTTCTTTGTGTAACCAGGTACTTCTTCATTCTTCTTATTGAACTTCAGATTCAGACCCACATTTATTTTCTGTTCTCCAAGAGGACTGGTAAAATGAAGGTATTAAATTGGTTATACCAAATAGCATTTATACATTGCAATTGAATTCGAAGGATTCACTTCAAATTTAATTGGTATTGGTATGTGTCTCTGGATGAAGACAGGTCCTTGGCACATTGATGACATTTCTTTCTCAGGCACTTTATGGGCAGTTCTTGTCAGAGACCACTGCCTCACATTCTCAGGGGCAGGGTGAGGAGACAGGTCCAAAATTGCTCACAGCTGGAACAACAGTTGAATCTACATTGTTAACATTACTCTGAACAGTGTGCTAGCTATGATGTCACTTGAGCTAACCAACACCCAAAACTCAATTAACTATATTTATAAATGCAGCTGAGAGTCCCAACAAGTATTGCAATTGCTTCAAAATCATTTGTGAGTAGAATCCTGTGTTTTAACTGTCTCCTAATACTTCTTTAACAGAACACATTGACGATTACACACCTTTCAGTAAACCTTCCAAGCTCATTTATTACCACCTTTGGCAATGACCTGTGTCTTCAGCAGAACAGGCTCATCAGAAGTGGTGACCAGCAGGATAAAGTCAGGAAGGAGTGGCCCTGAGCGTCCTTGACATGAACTCTAAATCCCAGAACATCTCCTGGCATCGGGTCAAACAGGGACATGAAAACCTCCTGCTGGTCACCACCTACCACCTCCACTCAGCTCCTTCATATGGAACAACACCCCTTAGAAAAAATAGAAGGTAGGAACTTTGCGTCGTGTGTACAATAGAGAGACCCAGGGGTGCAGATACATAATTCTTTGAAGTTTGCATCACATATCGACAAGATGGTTAAAAAGGTGCTTGGCACGCTTGCCTTCGTTGCTCAGTCATTTGAGCATCAGAGTTGGGATGTCATGTTGAGGTTGTACAGGACATTGGCGAGGCCTCTTCTGGGATACTGTGGCTGGTGCTGGTCGCCAGTTATAGGAAGGATATTAATAAATTTTAGGGGGTTCAGAAGAGATTTACCAGGATGTTGCCAAGTGTGCAAGTTTTGAGAATGGAAAGGCTGGGTAGGCTGGGACTTATTTCACTGGAGCATACAAGGTTGAGAGGTGACCTGGTAGAAATTTATAAAATAATGAAACGGTATAAATAAAGTTAATGGTAGTTATTTTTTCCCCTAGAATGGGGGATTTCAAGACTAGGAGGCATATTTAAAGTGAGTGGAGGGAGATTCAAAAAAGACATGAGAAGCAAATGTTTAACACAGAGGGTGGTTTGCGTGTGGAATGAACTCCCTGGTGAAGTGGTGGTTGCAAGCACAATTACAAGTTATAATGACATCTGGATAGATACGCGAATAGGAAAAGTTTGGAGGGACATAGTTTAGTTTGGGGTTAAGTTTGGCACGGACTGGGTGGACCGAAGGGTCTGTTTCCATGCTGTATGGCTCTTAAGACGCTACAACAGCACACAGTGTACGCTGGCTCGGAGATTCAACATCCATAAAGATTGGCCCGAAATAAATTAGCCATGCCGTGAAGTACATCGTGCCACCGTGGGCTTGCGGCAGGTAATGAGAAAACCAACCTCTTGGGCATCTTCCTCACCAATCTACCTGTCACAATTTATCTGTCCACGACATTATTGGCAAGAATGACCATCTCCACAAAGACTCTGCAGTGAAGTTAGCTCAGCTGGCTGAATGGCTGGTAGGATGATGCTAACAGAATGGGTTCAATTCCTGCATTGGTTGATGGTACTGTGAAGGATTCACCTTCTCAATCTTTCCCCTCGCCTCAGGTTAAGTCACCACCGATCCCCCCTCTCTCCAATAACAGAGCAGTGCTACGGTCTGGTAAGACTATGGCGACTATTGTTCTTTCAGAAGAGGCTCTCCACCTTGATGCGTGCTGCTGCTACTACTACACTAAGTGGAAGATAATTCAGCAGCCCAAAACGAGGAATCTTTTACAGATGTTGCGGATTATCGCCAGCAGCTGAAGGGGTGTTGCGGACCATCGCCAGCAGCTGAAGGGGTGTTGCGGACCATCGCCAGCAGCTGAAGGTGTGTTGCGGACCATCGCCAGCAGCTGAAGGGGTGTTGCAGACCATTGTCAACAGCAGAATTGTATTCAACCATAACCCATAATCTCACAGTCAAGCAATTTCGCTCACTCTACTATTCCCACCAATGCAGGAACCAACTTTGTGTAGGTTGGAAGAACATGCCAGGACCAGCATCAAGCATTGCTAACAATGAGGTGACCATCTGAAGTTTCTCAGAACCAAATGCATACCAAAACTGCCGAAAGATGATTCCACAGACAAGGCTGCAGTGATCCCAAAAGCAACTGATCAGATTAAGGCTCTGCATTATTGAAGTAATGTTCAAAATGGCATTGAGAATTACAAATCAGGAGGTGGTTCTATGAATACAATATGCAATACAAAAACAACAGAAAGCACACAGGAAGTATCAAAGAAGGCATACTTACTTTTGCTTTGATCCTCTCCCAATAAACAAACTTCCTGTTAACCTTGACACAAGATACCCAGTAACTCCAAGTCGACTGGCCACAACATAACCAGGGTTATATTTTGTGGAAAATTTCTGAAACAATTGCAAAATAAAATATTCTTAGATATTAAATGGCTGGGTCAAAAGGGAATTAATCAATTTTATTTTCCATTGTGCAAATTCTTGAAATAAAGAGTCATGCTTCAAGTTGCAAGAATGATTAGAATACAATCAAGGAAACAATGGAAGAATTCATGCATGGACAATGTGTTTAGATGTTTAATCGGAGTGGTACAGTCTCCATGTTAATGGGAACAAATAGGAAGATACATCAGGCAGTCAAGAGGGTGAATGGTATGCTGGTTTCACAGGAAGAGGATTTGAGTACAGAGCAGGGATGTCTTATTGCAATTGTACAGGATCTTGGTGAGATCACACTTGGGAGTATCATATACAGTTTTGGTCTCCTTTTCTGAGGAAGGATGTTCTGGTTCTTGAGGGAATGCAACAGAGGTTTACCAAAGTGATTCTTGGGATGGCAAGGCTGATGCATGAAATGGGGCAGGATCAGTTAGGAGTATCTTCAATGTAGTTTAGTAGAAGGAGTGGGACTCCATAAATAAACTTACAAAAGGACTAAACAGGCTAATGCAGGAAGAATGTTCCCAACGAGCAGGGAATCCAGAATCAGGGCTCACAATCTAATGCAAGGGTAGTCGATTTAGGACTGAGATGAGGAGAAAATTCTTCACCCAGAGAGTGGTGAGGCTCTGGAATTCTCTACTACAGAAGTGGCTAAGGCCAAAAAATTAAATGTTTCTAAGAAGGAAACAGATACATTTCTTAGGGCTAAAGTGGTCAAAAGGTTGGGGGAGAAAGGAGGAACAGGGAACTGTACTGGGCGATCAGCCATGGTCAGAATGAATGGTGGAGGAGGCTTGAAGGGCCAAATGGCCTACTCCTATTTGTATTTTCTATGCTTCTTTCTCATAGCTGTCTTTTGGTCTGGGTGAAGCACGATCGTCTCTTGCAAACTTTTGTGGAAATTTACATATGCTTACAATGGAACTGTGCAACTTTTAAACAACAAAATAAACGAGCAAGACCTCAAATGAAATCCACAAGCCATTAAGTCCAACTATGGGCAAGAATTTTGCTCATTTTAACTGTCACATCTATGAGGGTTACCATAGCTGAGCAGAAATTTTGAGTCGAACAACTTTGCAAAAAGACTTATTATATTGATGGTGGACTATCGTCGCTTAGTGAGCTTCGTCGGAGGCTCACCGATGATGTTACCTAGAATGGTGACGAAACGTCTGAAAACGAACCTTCCAGCTCAGCGAGCAAACTCACATCTAGAACCTCAACCTGAGCTACAAATCTTCTCAAAACTCGCTAATAGTGGACTATACTGACAGTCTGTAAATTAACATCTTGTACTTACGTGCTGGTTTTGTATGATACCATCTAGCTGTGGCTCCAAAGGAACAGTGAAAACCACTCGGATTCGGCCATCTTTCACAACATCGGAGGAGTCCTGAACCTATCAAGATATTCAAGCTATATCTTCATGTGCAACTTTAGATTCAGAATGTATCACAAACATGTTCTTACCGTGATGTGTCTTATTTTATAGGCTTACAATCCATGTAAAAAAATGGCTATAACTGGCAATTGTCATAGACGGAAGAGAAAAAGGTTGCATTTAAAACTAATACAATGTGCATCAAATTAATGACTTCCTGAGATGCCATCACTGCTCTAGAGCAAAACAGAAGTCAATTCAATCACAGCAAGATCCTACAAATAGCACCATGAGAAATGATGAGTAAAATCTGTTCAGGTAGCTTCAGGCAAAAGATTTGAAAGATATCACTCTACGATAATAGAGTGGCAGTGTTTCACCTTTGATTATGTATTCAAATCTTGGAATGGAGGTTATACCTCAATCATTTCACTCAGGCGAAAATCTTAGTACCTGGCAAAACTAGCATAGAACCGAAAGTAAATTCACTCATGTTCAAAGCAGAATGTCAGGTGGCTTTGTTGAAAGCATCTTTGTTTTGGAGTAAAAACACTGCAAGAATCACAATCTACTTCTAACACATCATAGCATACCAATGTATTTTAATAAACACTGCGCTGTCAGTGACACCAACCTATTATTGAGGCATGAAACTCAATTACAAATTCCTGCCGAACTGAATGAAGACCACTTAGCACACTCTACACTCAGTGGACTGGGTTTTGTTATGTGCAGTGTTGCTGTCACATGAGCCTATCAAGGTCAATGTCATGACACTTCAAAAGTAATTCATTCTAAGTGAGATGTTAATGCAATAATGTCCCAAACATTCAGAAGTTGTGCCTATCTGCTTGTTCATGTACGAACCCAATTTTGTCAATCCATGTAAAGCTAATACAGAGTACAAACTATTCATGCATAACTGTTACTAAATAGACTGGCATATTACAATTGGCGAACATTGCTGAAATATAGTTTCACTGGTAAGGATTCTATATCAATACCTTGCTGACATAATAACAATTCACAGAAGTTCTTCAACGAACACTGCCAGGCTCTATTTACAAGGAGGCACCAAGCTGATCAATATCCTTTTCTCCAGTATCATTCCACAGAGTTTCAACACAGTTATCAGGAACCAGAGACAAATGCCCCTTCATCCCAGCCCCCACTCGAATATTCCAAAAATGGAAACCAAAAGAAGTGTAAATCAGAAACAAAAACAGAAATTGCTGCAAAAGCTCACCAGATCTGGCAGCATCTATGGAGAGAAATCAGAGGTCGTCTGAGGAAGGATCACTCAACCCGGAACATTAATACTGATTTCTCTCCACCAGTGCTACCAGACTTGCGGAGCTTTCCAAAAATTTTTGATTTTGATTCCAAAAGTGGATTTACTTTCTGCTGCACATATGCGAGTGCTCCAATCAAGATCAAAAGGGTGGCAACTGAAAGTACGGCCTCTCAGGGTTTTGAGACCTGGGGGTCTGATTAGCTCAGTTGGCTAAATGGATGTGCAAAGTGATGCCAACAGCATGAGTTCACTTCCTTCATCAGCTCACAAACTGAGGTTTCTATGAAGGAGTCTGCTTCTCAATCTGTCCCTTTGCCCGAGATATGGTGACCCTCAGGTTAAATTGCCACCAACTGTCTCTCTCAAATGAGACTTTTATTCACCCTGTATACCCACTGATGCAGTGAAAGAAGAAAGTAATACTTTTTTAAGTTAAAAACTAGCAAGTTTAATCATGGAACTTTCAAATAACTAGTAAACTGCTCAAATATTCAAGGTTTTTGAGAAGATTTGTAGTTCGGGTTGTTGACTTACTCGCCGAGCCACTAAGTTTGTTTGCAGATGTTTTGTCACCATGCTAGGTAACATCATCCGAGCACCTCTAGTGAAATGTCAGTACTCTGTCCCGTTTGCTATTTGTATGTCTCGGTTTGCCAGGGTGGGTGGCATCACTTCTGGATTTACTTGTTAGGTGGTTGGTGTATGGGGTCCAGCTCTATGCATTTGTTATTAGAGTTCTGGTTTGAGTGTCAGGCCTGCAAAAATTCTTGTGCATGTCTTTGCTTGGTTTGTCCTAGGATGGCTCATGGTCCTCAGACCCATAGTCTCACTTCCAGCTACACCAACATACAGGTTAGTGAAAGAACTACAAATGAGACTGAAACACTTAGTAGGTGGCTCAAACCACTCAATCCACTCTGCCCAAGAATTCCTCAACATCATCAAGGACGCTGGGGTAAGATGAGGACAACACCGTGGTCTCTTTACACGTGACTGCACTATTTACCTCCATAAACATCCCCCCAAGCTAAGGAAACACTACCCTGACTACTAGACAGACCGGGGACACAGACACCCGACAACACTAACACTATCAGTGAAAACACCTTCAAACTACTGAATCTGTGCCTCACAACCGGCTTCACCTTCAACACCAAGGTATACGGACATATCAACGGAACATTCATGCATCATCGATATCAGGATTAATAGCAGAAGCCATAATGCAGCCCTTCCCCACTCTTCCCCCCACCAATCCAACCAAAACTATGGGTCTCCTATGAGGATGACACCTTTGCCATTACCAAACACTCTAAACTGGAGGAAACCCATCTACTCATGAACAACATCGTCACCTGCATAAAATTCACCAGGGAAGAGAATAGTAACAACAGGCTTCCCTCCCTGGACCTGAATGATAAGCCAATGGTGAGATCCAGGCCAGCGCACACAGGAAGGTCACCCATACAGATCAGGTACTCAACTACTATAGAATCATCCCAATACCCATAAACAGAGCTGCATCAAAGCTCTGTTCAAGCAAACTGCAACACAGTGCAGCACCTTGGAGCTGCGTAAACACAAGGAAGAACACCTACACTGTGTCTTTAGAAACAACAGCTACCTGAAAAGCGTAATCCATAGTCACGAACACCAACTAGCTACCAAGAGACGTGACCAACTATCACTCATTTCAATACATATGGACAAAGAGGGACACCAATTCGACTGCGACAACGTAGCCATCCTAGGGCAAGACAACCAAAGGACATGTACGAGAATTCCTGGAGGCCTGGCACCCAAACCAGAACTCAATTACCAAACATGCAGAGCCAAACTCCATATATCAACCACTAAGCAGCAGATCCAGAAGTGAGTTACCCACCCCAAGAAACAGAGACACATAAACAGCAAGCAGCAGAACACCAATGGTTCACCAGAGGCATACTGATGATATTAATTAGTCTGGTGACAAAACATCTGCAAACAAATTTACTGGCTTTATGATCAACTCTCCAAACACTTCTCAAAGTATGTACACCTTCATTATAAATACAAATACTCCACAGAATTTTAGAATTCCTGTTTCAAAATGAACTGACCTCGCCCATGCAGCCATAGTAGGGTGTTCCCATCATGAAGACCTTAATTCTGGGTGGAAACAATTCATCCAATGAACTGAAGTGAGAGAAACTGGAATCAAATGATTTAAGGTTCTGAAAAAAAAATGTTAATTTAGAGATTATTAAATCACTTTTAAACAATTCATTATTTTCACAATCAGAATTACAATCCTTCAATTAATCGTAAGGAGTAGGCCATATGACCTCTCAAACCTACTCCACTATTCAGTATGATCACGGCCTCCTACTCTATCACCATATCCCTTCATTCCATTAATGCTCAATGATGTATCAACGTCTGTCTTGAAAATGCTCAGCAACTGAACATTCACAGATCTTTGCACTAGAGAATCCAAAGATTCAACCCTCTGAATAATGAGGTGAATGCACATCTCAGTCTGAAACGGTCAACTTTCCTACCCTGTGATTCTGACTCCAGGTTCTGGAAATGAACCACTTCTGATAATTCTACATGTTAAGTTTTGGCCCAATCTTTACAATCCAATGAACCATTGTTGCACTAACCCAAAAAGAACATTCCATTGTTAAGAGGCTAGAACTATATACAATACTCCATGCAATCTTGCCAAAGCGTCATTTAATTACAGTAAGCCTTTCTAACTTTTAATCTCCAAATTCCTTGCAATAAAAATATCATTTGCCTTTCTGTGCCAGACAGCACATCCAAATCAGTTTGAATACAAACACTCACCAGTTTTCCATTCTTTAAGAAATATTCCATTTTTCCAATTTCATTCTGTAGACCCCAACTGTCACATTCTTTCCCAATCGTTTGAATCATCTCTTTCTCCTTCTAGCTTCTTTATATGCTCCATACAACTTATGCTCCTGCCTAGCTTTGGGTCTTGACTATATTACACTATCTCCCTTCATTTAAGTAATTTATATGTTATTTATTTTATCTACAACAACTAATTCCAAATTATTGATTCAGCTTTTTGTAATCTCTGCATTTACCATCATATGACCATCTCCTAAAACTCTCAGATGTAGGTCATCAGAAACTGAAATGTGTCAGATTTTAGTTCTAAAAACTTCATTAAAATTAATTACGGTAAAGTTTCTCTTTGAATAGATCTATGAGTCCTCAATTTCTGCTTTTTGTGCATCTTTTCCCGTGACACAGAACAAAGTATCGGTTGAACATTGAAATTAGAAACTAGAAGAAGCAGGCCATTCAGCCCTTTCGCCATACTCCAAAATTCAAATTGATCATGGTTGAGTCTTTATCTCAATGCCACATACCCACTGTCTCTCCAAAGCTAAATACCTTTAATATTTAAAACCTATCTCTTGAATAAACTTAATGACCCAGCCTCCACAGCTCGTCGTGATAGTAAATTCCACAGATTGACCATTCCCTGAGTGAAGAAATGTTTTCCTCATCTCAGTTCTAAATGGCCTCCTCTGTATTCTAAAACCATAACCCCTGGTTCTCGACCCTCCATGCATCTAGTCTATGTCCAGTCCTATGAGAATTTGTATACTTCAATCAGATATCCTCTCATCCTTCTAATGAATACAGTCCCAGTTGAACTAGTCCTTCCTCACAGGGCAACTCTACAACACCAGCATCAGCCTTGTGAACCTCCAATGTATTCCCTCTGTTGCTAGTACATTCATTCTTAAGTAGGGAGATCAATACTTCATACAGTAATCCAGGTGCAATCTCACTAAAGCTCTGTTTAACTACAGCAGAACATTCCTACTTCCGAACACTCATCCTCTTACAAGGAAGGCCAACATACCATTTGCCACCCTAACTGTTAGCCCAGATCCATCTGTCTATTCATATTTCCCAAGATGTCACCATTTAAATGTCTGTTTTTCACATTGAAACTTATCAATTCACACTTAACCGTGTTATGCTGCATCTGCTGGGTGTTAGGCCACAAATTCTGCAATTTTCTTATTCCCCAATAAAATTTCTCGACCTCGGCCTCTAGGGCAGCCAAGTTGCCTTTTGCTATCCTTTCTTCTTGCGTACTTGCAGACATTCTTGAAATCTGCTTTAATATTTTTCAATAGTTTAGATTCAACTTCTAATTTCTCCTTCCTGGTCAATTTAGTTATACTTTGATTTAAATAAAATCTCTCCTAACTTCAAGTTTACAACATGTTTGCTAACTTTGGAAGCCCCTTCTTCTAATCTAACACAATTTTTAACTTGTCCAGGAAGCCAGTGTTGTACACAATAAGATAAATTATACTTAAAGAACTAATAACACCACAGCAGGGCGTTAAAACACCATACTGAAAAAGCAAAATATTATTTGATTAGCAGCACTGAGCTCTTTATTTTTGAATCCGTACCCTCACAATGGTCTGGTGAGCAAATGGTAGTACTTGCTTTGACCATTCCTTCTCTAAGGTAACGTCACCATTATGGCCAAAGACGTATCGACGCCCAGTGAGAAGCTGTGCATACACAAGCACCGACGTTTCATTGATGAGGATTCCTTTCCTTTTATGGTAACTGAAAAGTTTTGTTTTGAAAAGACATGGATTTAAAAATCTTCAAAAAAAATAGTAAATAAATTTAGCTGGTTTGGATAGAGGCCTTAAGAGATAGAAATTTAATTAATCAATCATTCCCACACAGCAGTGTTGCTGCGATACTAAAACAAGGTACACAAATCACCATGGCACATATTTACGCAGCAAGTTTTATAATCAGTGTATTAGTTTATTTGGCTATTCAACAGATAATAGATTTAATCATTTTAAATGAGATCACATTCCAAGCGAAGTTTTAAACATAATCTGCATGTCCGCTTTTACTATTTATCCCCTTATCGGAAGCATCAAAGTGGAAGTATTCTACATGCCTTCTCAATAGCTTGTTTTATTTCACATTACACACATCATTTTACTCAAAAAAATGTTTTCTACAGCTATGTTAAAAGAGATATGCAGTGCCACCAGTACTCAAATTTTGATCTGAGGAAGGGTCACTAGGCCCAAAACATTAACTCTGATTAACCCTGCCAGTCCTGCTGAGCTTTTGCAGTGATTTCAGTTTTTGTGTCTTCAATAAACAAAGTTAATGTGCATTTTATAAACAATTGTAATGTCGCTCAGCTCCTGCTGGTGGAGACAAAGGGCTAGAATTCCATATCCTCCACACATGGAATTTACACAAAATTTCACAGTGCAGAAACAGGCCATTTAGCCCAACAGGTCTATGCTCCTGCCATCAGCTTCCTCCCACTTTATCTCATTTCAACCTTTCAATACTTAACCATTTTATTTACTTTCAGTTGAGGAAGTCTTTCCGAGTCCAATTTATCAATGTTCCTGCCCATGCTGCATTCTGCCATCCCAACCAAACACTGCACTGAATGACAGTGATTTCCCCGATTGCACTAGCAGTGCTTCTGATAACAGTGATCCCCCAAGAATATGGAGAGAATAAAGTAAAAGCAAGGGTAATGTGAAAAAGGGGACATTCTCCTGATTCATGTCTTACTGGTAAGCTTTTTCTTTTTCTGAGCTACATTGCTTCTCTTTGTAAACTTTACAGGTATAATACATGTCTTTAAATAATAAGAATTATAATCTGACGTGCATATATTTACTTACAACTCAGTTATGTTATGTGCTTCTTTGTGCCACATGTTTTGTTCAGTGTCTCCGAGGTAAACTACTTTAGTCGGTGGCGGATTTTTCCCAGTGTATACCTTCTGAACACCTGCAGGTTCTTCTAAATAATATCTATAAAATCAGTCAGATAAACAGGGTTAGCACAGGTGGCTGGATAGCTGGCTTGCAATGCAAAGTGATGGCAAAAAGCATGGAGTCAATTCCCACACCAGTTGAGGCTACCATGAAGGACTCTCCATGGTCAAGTCGGACTATGGCAACTTTACTCTTAGCTCCAATTCTTGAGAGTTCGTCCAAAGAAACATTTTCTGGGAAACTCATTATCATGTGCTAAAACAATAATATTGACATTCCAAAAAGTCTGATTGTGCTGCGGTCACGTAGATGTGGACCAATTGTAAAGACACAACAGTTTCTTCTGGTCAATGGAGACAATAAGGACTGCAGATGCTGGAAGTCAGAGTCTATAGGTATAAGACTGGAAAAGCACAGCAGGTCAGACAGCATCAGAGGAGCAGGAAAGTAAATAATTCGGACTGAAACACTTTGTCAGGACTTGGGAGGAGGAGGGGAACCCAGAAATAATTACAGGGACAGGGTGGGGCAGGGGAAAGGGTAGGAGACATGCCGATAGGTAGATGCATATAGGGGGTTATTGTGATTGGTCAGTGGGAAGGGTGTAGCAGATAGATGAGCAAGAGGATGGAGAGATTAGGTCAGGTGGAGGGGGGACAGCTGGGCATGAGGTAAGGCTCGGAGTGGAGGGATTCTCACACCAACTGACTCTATCTTCCGGTCAATGTTTATTTTGCCAATATTTAAAGCCAAAAAGTACCTCACTGAACCACAGATGAACATAAATTTTAAAAGGAGAGACTTTGTTCATTTTGTTGTTGAAATGCTCTTCCAACCTTTTGTGAAGTTAGGAACCAGTGGTTGGTTATTTCACCATGATGCCATGAACTATTTGGAGTTTTCGAATTTTAATATTACAATTAAAACCAAACTACAAAAATTGTTTTAAACAACCTAGGAGATCATAAGCTATAGGAGCAGCATTAGACGACTCAGCCCATCAAGTCTGATCCATGATATGGTCATGGCTATCTCTCAGCCCAATTCACCTGTCTTCTCCCCGGAAGCCTTGATCCCCTTACCAATTAAGAACCTATCTATCTCTGTCTTGAACACACACTATGTCTCAGCCTCCACAGCCGTCTTCAGCAAAGAGCTCTCCAAATTCACTACCCTCGGGCACATGAAATTCCTCCTTATTTCAGTTCTAAAGGGTCATCCCTTCGCTTGGGTCCCAGTCTCTCCTATTAGTGGAAATATCTTCTCCATGTCCACTCTATCCACACCTCTCAGTATTCTGTAAGCTTCAATTAGATACTCCCTTCATCTTTCTAAACCCCATTATATAGACCCAAGTTCTCAACTGCTCCTTATGTGACAAGCCCTTCATCCCTTGCGATCATTGTCGTAAACCTCATCTGGGTTCTCCAATGCCAACCTATCCTTTCTTAGGATTTTTTCTTACAGAGCCCAAAACTACTCACAATATTCCAAGTGCAGTCTGATCACCGCCTTATACAGCCCTCTATGTGGAGCTGCCAGCATTGGACTGGGGTAGAAATAAAATCAGAACACCTCAGCGATCAAGGGCATTTGGTCTCAGATCTGTTGGGTAAATGTCCTCCAAGGCGGACTTCAGGATACACAACAACGTGAAGTCACCGAGCAGAGGCTGGTAGCCAAGTTCGGTCCCCATGAGGACGACTTCAACCAGACACACACACTCTCTCTCTCTCTCTCTAGCCCATCTCTCTCACACTCTCTACACCACCCCTCACCCCCAAACACACACGCCCCACTCTCTCTCTCTCACACGCACGGGTGCGCGCACACACGCGCACACACTCTCCCTCGCCTCCTCTCTCACACAAACACACATAACTCATCCCCTCACACCTACCTCACTCCTACTGAAGCGCCTAAGTTCACATTTTCCCCGCACTGTATTCATCTGACACATCTTTCTCCACTGTCCTTGCCTGTCCAAGTCCTTCTGTAGCCTACCTGCTTCAACACAACCTGCCCCTTCAGCTATCTATGTATCATTTGAAAATGTAGCAACAACATCCTCAGTTTCTTTGTCCAGGCTTTTAATGTATACATGTACAGTTGCGGTTCCAAAACTGACCCCTGTGGGATTTCACTAGTCATTGGCTGCCAGCCTGAAAAAGAGCCCTTTATGCCTATTCTCTGCCTTCTGCCACTTAGCCAATCTTCTTTCCATGCCAGTACCTTGCCCCTAACACCATGGGCCCTTAGCTTAGCAAAAAAAAAACAAAAGAACTGCAGATGCTGGAAATCAGAAACTGCTGGAAAAACTCAGGTGTAGCAGCATGTGGGGACAATGTAAGGTTATTTTGAGTCCAGTGACCCTTCTCCAGAACTGATGGTAGCTACGTTGATATCTCTGTTCCAATGTTGCCAACTTCAACGAGGGGCCTCCGAAATGTCCACCTTCTTCCTCCACTGAGGATTCCTTACCACCGTGATTGACTAGGCCCTCAGCTGGGTGTGAACAGTCTCCCGCACTTCAACCTTTAACCCGCCTTTCCCCTCCCACAATGATAGGCTCCCACTTTGTCCTCACCCACCATCCCAACAGCATCCACATCCAAAGGATCATTAAGTGCCATGTCTGCCACTTCCAGCTGGATGTCACAAGCAGACACGTCCCCCTCACTTCCTCGTCAGCCTCCCGCAAGGCCCATTCCTTCTAGGACATCATAGTCCACTCCTCCTCTTCCAACACTCCCCATGTCACAGCAGAATGTGTAACACCTGTCTGTTACTTCCTCCCTCCTCAATACTCAAGATCCCAGACACACCTTCCAGGTTAAGACGTGCTTTACTTGTACCTCACTCAATCTAGTCAATAAATTCGCTGCCATAACGGGGTATCCTCTACATTAGGGAGATGAAGCACAGACTGGACAACCGCTTTGCAGAACACCTATGTTCTGTCCGTAAAAATGACCCTGAGCTTTAGTTGTGATCAGAGATAATGGGAACTGCAGATGGCGGAGAATCCAGGATAACAAAGTGTGAAGCTGGATGAACACAGCAGGCCAAGCAGCATCTCAGGAGCACAAAAGCTGATGTTTTGGGCCTAGACTCTTTATCAGAGAGGGGGATGGGGAGAGGGTTCTGAAATAAATAGGGAGAGAGGGGGAGGCAGACCAAAGATGGATAGAGGAGAAGATAGGTGGAGAGGAGAGTATAGGTGGGGAGGGGATAGGTCAGTCCGGGGAGGATTTCAGAACCCTCTCCCCATCCCCGTCTCTGAAGGGTCTAGGCCCGAAACGTCAGCTTTTGTGGTCCCAAGATGCTGCTTGGCCTGCTGTGTTGATCCAGCTACACACTTTGTTATCCTGAGCTTTAGTTGCCTGCCATTTCAACACGCCACCATGTTCCTGGCCAACATCTCTCTCTTTGGCTTGCTACAGTGCTCAGGAGAAATTCAGCACAAGCTGCAAGAATAGAACCTTACTTTCCACTTGGGAACTCTGCAAACTTCTGGACTTAAAATCAAATTCAATTATTTTGGGGCCGAAGCACCTTCTCCCATCTCCTTGCCCAACCCTCACAGACCAGGCCTTGTCATCACATGCACTGTTACCACAAATACCCATTGTTAGCCACTAATGGGCCCCATGAGCAGTATTCCAATCTCTCAAGTTGACCATTACCCATTCCTTTGTCTGTCTCACAGCTGTTCTCTCTCTCTCCCTCCCTGGGCTCCATCTCCACCAATTGCTTAGTCCTTCCTCCTCCCCACCCTCCCTTCTCTGGCATATAAACTAACATTTTTCCAGCTGCAATCAGTTCTGAAGAAGGGTCACTGGACCCATTACACTAATTCTGCTTTTTCTCCACAGATGTTGTGAGAACTTTCAACAATTTCTGATTTTTCTCTCTTTTCTTAGCAACCTGCTATGTAGCACTAACCTCCTGTGCAGCACCTTGTCAAAGGCCTTCTGGAAACCCAAAAAGATCACGTCCACTGGCTCCCCTTTATCTAACTTATTTGTTACCTCCTCAAAAAATTTCAACTGATTTGTCAAGCATACCCTTTCCTTGACGAAGCCACGCCAATTCTGTCCCTTTTTAGTATGCAGTTCCAAGCACTCCACAATCTCATCCTTAACAACGAACTCTAAAATCTTATCAATGACTGAGGGCAGGCTAACTGGCCTATAATATCTTGTTTTCTGACTCCCTCGCTTCTTTAACAGTGATTAGATTAGATTTTTCTAACTAGACATTTTTTATTTATTATTAATTAATTCTAATTAGACATTTTCTAATCCTCTGAGATCCTCCCTACTCCAGTGATTCCTGAAAGATCACCACCAATGTCGTTACAATCTCCTCAGCTATCTCCTTTAGAATTGAGTTGTAGTCCATCTGGTCTGCATAATTCAACCACCTTTAAACCTTGTAACTTCCCAAACAGCTTCTCCTTGGCAATGGACACCACACTCACTTCTGCTCCCCAACTCCTTTGAAGTTCTAGTTTGCTGGTGATGTCTTCCACTGTGAAAACCGATGTAAAGTCCCTATTTGGTTCCTCCACGAATTTTTTGTTCCCCATTACTACCTCTCCAATCTCATACCTATCTAAAAAATACTCTTGAAATTTTCTTTTATATTACTAGCTAGCTTACCCTCATATTTCATCATCTCCCACTTACTGAATGTTGTTGGTTACTATCTGCTGGTTTTTAAAAGCTTCCCAATCCTCTGGCTTCCCACTAATCTTCACCACAGTGTGTTTTTTCTTTTACTTTTGTGCTGTCCTGGGCTTCCCTTGTTAGTCGTGGTTGCCTCATCCTCCTCTTAGCATTTTTCTTCTTCCTTGGGTTGAATTTCTGCTGTTCCCCCAAAATTACTCCAGAAATTCCTGCCATTGCTGCTCCACTGTCTATCCTGTTAGGTTCCCCTTCCAATCAACTCAGACCAGCAACTCCCTCATATTCTTTGCAGTTACTTTCACTCGATTCTTTTGTAAACTTCATGCAGTAATGTACAGCACCCTCAGCCCGGCATTGACTGCCCACCCTTCTCATTGTTGTCCCCATCTGTTGTGCTGGAAGTAATAATCCTGACCCTTTCCATTATCTTTGTTTAGTTACTTGTTCCAGAAGAATTCAGCAGCCTCTGCTGAGCTCTCACCTCCTTAACATTTCCCATAATTTTCCATGTAACTGAACCCATACCCCTCACTATTTAGTTTAAAGCCCTATCTGCAGCGCTAGTTATGTGATTCACCAATACTCTGGTCCCATAATGATTCTGGTGGAACCTGTCCCATTGGAACAGCTCTCTCCTTCCCCAGTACTGAATTTGAACCAGTTTCTCCCACACCAATCTTTCAGCCAGATATTTAGCTCTTTAATCTTGTTGGCCCTGTGTTAATTTGCTCATGGCTCAGGAAGTAATCCAGTGAAATCTTTTTGGTTCTGCTTTACAATTTAGCCCCTAGCTGTTCATATTCCCTCAGCAGATCCTTTTTTGTCCCATATCATTGGTACCTATATGGACCATGGCAAGCGGATCTTTCCCCTCCCACTCCACATTCCTCTGTAGCCCAGTTGAGATATCCTGAACCCAGACATCAGGCAGGCAACACAGTCTTCAGGACTCTTGGTCCTAGTCACAGCGAATGCATCCATTCCCCCTACTATACTATCCTCAATTACAACAACACTTCTCTTTTCTCTCCCCTCTTGAATGACTCTTTACCAAAGGGTTATGGTTAGTTTGTTCATCCTCCCTAACGCCCCCACTCTTATCCACACAGGGAGCAAGAATCTCAAACCTGTTAGATAAGCTCGAGGGTTGTGGCTCCTTCAGCACTACCTCCTCGATCCCTCTACCAGGCTCTATGCTGGTACTCACACCCCTCTGTCCCTGCAACTGACCGAACTTGAGGTAGTTAATCTAAAGAGTGTGACTACCTCTTGAAACACAGCGTCCAGCTAAATCTCTGCCTGTGTGATGTGTCAGTGTTCGAAGCTTAGACTCCAGCTCATTAACATTGAGTCAGAGTTCCTCAAGCAACCAACACTTGCTACAGATGTGGTCATTACGAACCACAAAGGGGTCCAAGCCCCAGCATCAACATCTTACAGTTACAACACATCACCTGGCCCGGCACCTTG
The DNA here is from genome assembly GCF_030684315.1 of Stegostoma tigrinum. NCBI lineage: Eukaryota > Metazoa > Chordata > Chondrichthyes > Orectolobiformes > Stegostomatidae > Stegostoma > Stegostoma tigrinum. The sequence goes on along the minus strand of NC_081367.1, from coordinate 73,545,426 downwards.
ACTTAGTTCTTAATTTGAATTTTAAATATTTTGTACTAGTCTTTTAGTTTATAGCCTGTAAAGCTGAACCCAACTTATCTCCAATCTGGAAGTAACTGCTCATACATAGTCAAATTAGTGCTATCGCCAACCAATGAACTTACAGTTTAACAGTGATGTTACTTTGTTGTGCTGGGCCCCGATCCTGGACTTCAGTTTATCCTGTTCAAAAAAAAACTACCAGCCAAAAAAAAACCTCTTCCTCTCTGTAGCAAATTCCCATGTTGCCTTCAAATTCCCCGAACTACACTCAGTCAGACTGTCTCTCGCTTGGGATACGATCTCTTCTTTCTGACTGTGTAGAGCTTACTGCACCTTTGGGCTGTTGCAATCTCCTGCCTCTCCAATGTGGGGTTGGCTTCCATTCACAAGGTGCTTTTCTCAGGTCAGGGCAAATCTTCTAAGTCTTCAGCTGCCACACGGTCTCCTGCCACAAGTCTATCTGTGAGTCTTCCCAGCCAGTCTTCACTGCATCCAATGGTAGGCTTTCAAACTTCCAGCATTTAAAAGTGAATTTTCAATGCGCACACACACACACTGGCTTTGGTTTGGTTTTTCACATTACCAAGGATCCAGAAATTCGACTGAGAACCTGATTCACTAATGGCCTTGTTGCAAAATGTGCAAATGTGCAAAACTGGCATGTAGTCTCCACTGCACAAAGTCTGAGAAAACTGGCATGATGAAAGATCATTTACCTGACATGTTAACTTGGTTCCTTTCCACAGATCACCTGATGGTTTCCTTCAGCTCTTTTTGTTCTGATTACAATACAGAGCTAATAGGAACTGCAGATGCTAGAGAATCCAAGATAACAAGGTGTGGAGCTGGATGAACACAGCAGGGCAAGCAGCAAAGCTGACGTTTTGGGCCTAGACCCTTCATCAGGGTCATCAGAAATGAAGGGTCTAGGCCCAAAATGTCAGCTTTCCTGCTCCTAAGATGCTGCTTAGCCTGCTGTGTTCATCCAGCTCCACACAATACAAGACTGTTGCTTTTAACAATTTTTCAGCTTCCTTCATGTTGACTCCCGTGCTCAGAGCTGACGTCTGTAATCAACTGAGCCAAATTCCACCTCACAACGGACTCAGTCCTGACTGACAAGTCGACCAGCACAAATCCAGTTGATACTGTGATCAGCAAAGCTTTAAAACAGGATTTGAGTTTGTTTACAACTTTTGGCTTTTATTTGAGTTTGTTTAATCTATTTGTTAGGGTTTGCCAGGGACAAACGTCACTAGCAACTTTGATTTTCATGGCAAAACACAAATAACGTTTCAGATTATGACCTTTTAAAGGAACAACCCGAAATGTTAACTATTTCTCCCTCCACAAATGGTATATAATCTGGGGAATACTTCCAATTTTAAATTCCAGATTTCTAGCAGCTGCACATTTTGCTTTCTGGTCAGAATAAAGGAAATGGTTTTAACAAAATTGGGGTAAACTAACAGATTAAGATTAGCTTTGTTCTGCTTTCACGACACTTTTGAGTCATAAAGTTGAGTAAGGAACTGAAACTGACAAATGGCAAACAGCTCACATTAACTCCAGGATGGTCAAATGTTCTGTTCTAAGGAACAGTGAATATCATAGCCTACCCATTCTCTCCTACTCTTAGCTCGGATTATGACTTATTCAGCCTCTTGTCCGTCCTGGTTTATTATCAATGGTCTGCTTGTCTGCCAATCCCTTTCATATTTCTCCCTCCCTCTCTCTCTCTCTCTTGCTCCCTGGGTTTGGTCTCCAACTATCCACTCATTTTCACTTCCCTCCACACAGCATAAATGCTACCTTCTCCTAGCTACTATCAGTTTTGACAAAGAGTCACTGCATTCAACACATTAACATTGTTTTTTTCTCCACTGATGCTGCCAGATATTCTTAGTTTCTTCAGCAATTTGTCACTCAGCAACCAATACACATTTTTAGATGGTGCAAAATTCAAAACTGCAAAAGAAGCCTAAAATATTAAATGCAGTATCTTGTGCTATTGTGTAACTGCCGCTCAAATTCTGCATTCTGTTCTATTACCCTTATGTACCAATCTAAGGTATGATTTGTCTGGTTAGCACGCAATACATTACTTTTCACTGTGTCTCAGTATATGTGACCATAATAAATCAAATCAAATCAAACCAAATCTTGTGAGGAATACTTACTTCATTTCTTGATCTGACACAGCAACAACTCGAGCTTCCTCAAGATAAGGCCAATTCAAATAAACAGACCTTCCAAGCTCCTGATTAGCAACATCATCCACATTCTGAAAGTGAAGGGGTAATTTATAAATTAGCCTTAAATATAATTGTTTTGAAAGCTATTTTACCCCCCTTCAATAATCTCATATAATTCACCACTGAAAGGAATAACAAATCTTATTTCTAGCATGCTGCAGAAATCCAAAAGAAATTCCTGAAATCTGACACGAATAACAGACATGCTTTAGAATTCATATGTCCAATCTTGCAAAGGTCGACATTAGGGAAAGTAGAAGTTAATTAATTTGCATGTAAAATTAAATAAGGAACAACATTATTTAAGTAGCAGCAAATTGTTCTGAAAAGCTCAAGAAGTTTGCAAGTCAAATGAAATGTTGTTTTCAGTGTTAGTTATAAATCTAGTTATATTCCATTCTTGTTGAACTCTCCATGATCTAGTACGTACTTCCTCTTCCTTAGGCAATAACTCCAAAAGCATATTTTCTCCACGGCTTGGTTGTTGAAACACTTGAACTCCACTCTTCGCGAAGTAGAACTGCAAAGATAACAAAGATTCATTTTCCTTCTTACAGACTAGTTCAAAAATAAATACAAGGTGCAAAAAGAAAAGCTCAGTTATAAAGACAAACAGTCAGACAGCATGGAAATAGACCCTTCTGTCCAACCAGTTCATGCTGACCATGTTCCCAATTAAACTAGTCCCACCTGCCTACTCATTGCCCATTTTCCTTGTGTCGGTAGTATTTGATGCTATACAGCTTCTTCTAGTCAGGTAACTGCAGTCTTTTTGACACCTTCTGTAATCCATATTAAACCAGCAGAATGGGAAATTAGGGTTGGGTAATCAAACTCCGGGTGACCAGAGATCTTCTTTCAGAAGAGCTGCACTCTTGACTGGGAAATTGGAAGTGAAATTAATAAATCTTTCCAGTTTGGAATGACAAAGGAAAGCAGCACAGATGATGTTATCAAATAGGATTGGAACAAGGGATGTTCCACGTATCCCACAAAGAGAAAGGCTTAACTGGAGACAGTGCAGGAACCCAGAGCTGGGGATGCCACCAGCTAGATGCACCCTCCACTCCTTTGTCAGCATTCCACAGGGACTATTCCCTCTGGAACATGCTGGTCCACTCCTACTTCATTCCCAGAACATCCCGACACTGCCACAGCACCTTCCTGTGAAATCATAAGAAGTATAACACCTGTCTGTTTACTTTCTCCCTCCTCATCATCCAAGGCCCGAAACATACCTTCCAGGTGAAGCAGCAAGATACCTGTACTTTTATTCAATCTTGTTTATTATATTCACTGGTCACAGATTGGTCTGTCTTACATTGTGGAGGTATAACACAGACTGGGGTCCACTTTGCACAACACCTATATTGCATGTGTGAAAATGACTCGAGCTTCTAGCTGCCTGCCACTTCAACAGACCACCATGTTCTCTGGCCAATACTTCTGTTGTAGGTCTGCTGCAGTGTTCCAGCAAGCCTAAGAGCAAGGGACCTTAGGGACCCTGAAGCCTCTGGGACTCGACATTGAATTCAATGATTTTAAAGCCTAATTCTCTCTTTCCATTATTTTTACACATCCACACACTCAGTCCTGTTGTGACATGGGTTGCTTTTAGAAAAGCAAGCCCATTTTCACCTACTCTCAGGCCTATTTTGACATTACATAGTTTGCTTTCAGCAGACTACCCATTCTCAGCTCACATTATTACTTATTCAGCTTCTTGTTTATCCTGGCTAGCCATCCATAATCCCCTTGTCTTGCTTAAACTTTCATTTCTCTCTCTCTCTCTCAGTTCCATCTCCACCTATTCATTCACCTCTCCTATTTGACCTTTCAGCATAAGTACTAGTTTTCCTGGTGGCTATCAGTTTTGATGAAGAATTACCAGACTCGAAATGTTAACTCTGCTTTCTTCCCACAGATGCTGCCAGACCAGTTGAGTTTCTCCAGTCATCGTTTTTGCTTCAGGTTTTCTTTGTTTTATTTTAATAAATGTGCTGGATTTAGCTTTACAAGGTGCAAGATACCTGTATTTTGTGGCATTAAGTATTTCAGCTTTAAGGTAGTACATAGAAAAGTACAGCACAGTACAGGCCCTTTGGCCCACGATGTTGTGCCGTGGAATAATCCTAATCCAAAAATAAAATAACCGAACCTACATTCCCCTCAATTCACTGCTGTCCATGTGCATGTCCAGCAGTCGCTTAAATGTCACTAATGACACCGCTTCCACGACTACCACTGGTAAACTATTCCATGCGCACACAACTCTCTGGGTGAAGAAACTCCCTCTGATGTCTCCTCTATACCTTCCTCCTAACACCTTAAAACTATGACCCCTCGTGACAGTCAATCCTGCCCTGGGGAAAAGTCTCTGGCTATCAACTCTATCCATGCCTCTCATTACCGTGTACACCTCGATCAGGTCACCTCTCTACCTCCTTCTCTCCAGAGAAAAATGTCCGCACTCAGTCAACCTCTCCTCTTAAGACAAGCCCTCCAATCTAGGCAGCATCCTGGTAAACCTCCTTTGCACACTCTCCAAAGCCTCCACATCTTTCCTCTAATAGGGCGACCAGAACTGGACACAATATTCCAAGTGTGGTCTCACCAGGGTTTTGTAGAGCTGCAGCATAACCTCGCGGCTCTTAAACTCAATCCCCCTGTTAATGAAAGCCAGAACACCATATGCTTTCTTAACAACCTTATCCACCTGGGTGGCAATTTTGAGGGAGCTATGCACTTGAACACCAAGATCCCGCTGTTCCTCCACACTGCCGAGAATCCTGCCTTTAATCCTATATTCAGCATTTAAGTTCGACCTTCCAAAATGCATTACTTCGCATTTATCCAGGGTGAACTCCATCTGCCATTTCTCAGCCCAGCTCTGCATACTGTCAATGTCTCGCTGAAGCCTACAATAGCCCTCGATACTATCAACGGCACCTCCAACCTTTGTGTCATCTGCAAACATACTAACCCACCCCTCAACATCCTCATCCAAGTCATTTATAAAAACTACAAAGAGCAGAGGCCCAAGAACAGAGCCCTGCAGGACACCACTCAGCACTGACCTCCAGGCAGAATACTTACCATCTACAACCACTCTCTGCCTCCTGTCAGCCAACCAATTCTGAATCCAGACAGCCAAATCACCCTGTATCTCATACCTCCTGACTTTATGAATGAGCCTGCCGTGGGGAACCTATCAAATGCCTTGCTGAAGTCCATGTACACCACATCCATTGCTCGACCCTCGTCAACCTGTCTCGTGACCTCCTCAAAGAACTCAACAAGATTTGTGAGGCATGATCTGCCCCTCACAAAGCCATGCTGACTCCCTTTAATCACGCTATGCTTTTCTAAATAGTCATAAATCCTATCCCTCAGAATTCTTTCCAAAACCTTGCTGACCACAGACGTAAGACTGACTGGTCTGTAATTTCCAGGGATTTCCCTATTCCCTTTCTTGAAAAGAGGAACAACATTTGCCTCCCTCCAATCTTCCGGTACAACTTCCGTGGAGAGTGAGGAAGCAAAGATCTTCGCCAGCGGCTTAGCAACCTCTTTTCTCGCTTCCCGGAGCAACCTAGGATAAATCTGGTCTGACCCTGGGGACTTATCAATCTTAATGTTTGCCAAAATTTCCAGCACATCAACTTCCTCAATCTTGATCTGTTCAAGCCTGTTTTCCTGCTCCTCAAAAGTTCTCATTCACAACAAGGTTCCTTTCCTTAGTGAAAACCGAAGCAAAAAACTCATTTAGGGCTTCCCCTATCTGCTCAGACTCCATGCACACTATGCCTGATCGGCCCTAGTTAAGTATCAGTAGCTAAGCATCACCACTGTGCTAGCAGATGCTTTGGGACTTCTAAGTGAGCATAACAGATTTACAAGTGTAGTGAAATACACCCATAAGAGACAACGTATTTTTGTAGAATCCTTAATATTTTATTATTTCTCTTAACGAGTGATGAGTTTCTATCAACTTAGTCATACAGTTCACCTGCCCAACCACAACAAAACATTTGGTAATCAAGTTAATCACTGCACAGCAAACTAAATTCAAGGCAGTCCAGATCAGACTCATGATTGATTTTGACTGACAGAACTAGTAACCACAAAAAACAGAGACCCTCACACAGCTATGGAAAAAGGACCCCGTTGTACGGGTACAAATGTTTCAAGACCAACCTAAACCAGTTTAATAAAAATATACATGCATTCCTCTTGGATTGCTCACCCCATAGTTAAAGGTGCAAAGGTTAACCAAGTCTGAAAGCAGAGTGGCTATAAGAGCTTTAATCAGTTAGTCGCCAAGGAAGCAACCTACAGTCATCCACAACATAGCAATATATTTACTTTCCTTTAAATTATGAATTTCTGTTGCACTGTCACCATGTGTAACATCTGTTTCATGCATACAGTATTGCTGATATATCAAAACTGGCAAACTGACAAATACAAGTATAGCAAGGATATCAACAGAAATAAATGCAACAAATAGAATTTTACATTTGAGAGGAAGCTTACCTTGTGCTTAATATGTCTCAGAGTTGGAAACCCACGGAAGTACAAAGAACCCTTCTCAGTGATATGCCTTTTAGCATACTTGAGATCTACCTTCCATGCATCCATGGGAATTTCTTCATGTCTGAAAGAAATACCAAACAAACTGAATTAAAATGTGCTGTTAATTATGTAAAATAGCAATGATTAAATCCACAGAACAATCCTTCAGGAAACAATGGAAAATTTGATACTGTGTCTAACGTAACTACCTTGCATGACATTGCCCCACATCTGGAAATTTTTCTGGCCAAGGCGATGGATATTTGAAGGTAATTTCTTTATCCCACCAAAACTTGACACAATTACTGTGTCTATTGCGCTGTATTTCCTCCTCTGTAAGATCACTATTACATGGTTCCATCGCTGCCAGTAATCGTTTCTGAAAAGGTTAGATAGTACTTAGACTCCTTATGCATTTACAAATTAGTAAAATGCTATGAAGAGGTAAAATGATTGTAGACAGAAACAGAGTACTTAAAATTTATTAATGGGATATGGGTGCTTTCCAAGGCCAGCAGTTACTCCGATTTCTATTTACCCTCCCAGAAGCATATCTAGAGTGCAGCTCGGTAGCTTTGCTGAGCTAATTCAGAGGGAGCTTAGGTTCATATCTAAGCAGAAACTGGCTGAATATGAGACATTTTCTTTGTCAAATAAAATTAGTGAACCATATAATTTATTCTGTTTACAACAGTGTGATAATTTGTCTTTTTTTGTTTAAACATTCACCCATGGGACATAGCTGACAAATATTTATTGCCCGCCAATATTTATTGCCTGTCCCCATTTACCCTTGAGAGGATAGTAGTGAGCCGCTTCTGGAGCCACTACAGTCCAAATGCTGCAGGTTGACCCACAATGCCACCAGAGTGGGAATTCCAGAATTGTGACCCAGTGACAGTGAAGGAATGGTGATATTTTTCCAAGGCAGGATGGTGAGTGGCTTGGAGGGGAAAATCGCAGGTGATGTTCTCATGTATTTGCTGCCCTTGTCTTTCTAGATAGCAGTGATTGTGCGTTTGGAAGTTACTGTCTAAGGATCTTTGATAAATTTCTGGCATATAGTACACAATACTGTGACACAACCTGATAATGCATACAGATACCCACCTCATCAATAAATGGAATCAGAACAACAGCTTCCCATTCCTGTTGCTTGCCATTAAGGTCCGTTTTGAAATCTGGAGGATAGTACTCGATGATTGGTGAAGCTTCTTCAATCATTAAAAACTGAGAATATAAACATAAAAATTACATAGCGATTTTATATCAGAGATAATGGGAACTGCAGATGCTGGAGAATCCAAGATAACAAAGTGTGGGGCTGGATGAACACAGCAGGCCAAGCAGCATCTTGGGCGCACAAAAGCTGACGTTTCGGGCCTAGACCCTTCTGCTTGGCCTGCTGTGTTCATCCAGCCCCAAACTTTGTTATCTAGCGATTTTATATGTTCCATTTATGATGTTTAGCTTCTGCCTTCATATTCATTTCTCCTTTTGTCTTGTCATCAAATTATTTTTAACTGCAGTTCCTGACCAGAAGCCAGAATGATATTTTCATTCATTTCTTACAAATGTTATACGGAGACAGGGAAAAAGTAGAAAAATGAGAGAGGAAAGACAGTTCAAAATCTAGGATGGAGTAAAAAGGGAAGGTGGTCCAGAGAGTACTGAAAGTTGAGGAAGAAGAGGATGGGAGGGCAAGAGAGCAATCAAGCAAACAAGACAGCGAAGAGTGAGCGAGTGAGAGCTCGTCAGCAAGCATGTAAGTGAGCGTGAGAAACAGTGAGAGTGAGAGACAGCGAGAGCGGGAGAGCAAGAGCGCAAGAGAGACCGAGAACAAGCTCAGGAGTACGAGCCAAAGGTGGAGCAAGGGAGTGCAGCCAATATTGAGGGTGGCCGAGAGTGAGAATCCGAATGGCTGGGTAAGAGTGAGGGGAGGGTGGCTGAGACTGAGAGCAGTCGAGACCTTAAAACAGCACAGATCTATGGAATTCACAATTCTAGAGTCTGGTAGATGTCATAATACTGAATAAACCAAAGGAGACACAGACAGATTTTTAATTAGTAATGGGTTAAAGGGTTCAGGGAGCGGGCAAGCAAATGGAGTTAAGGCTGGGATGAGGACAGCCACGATCATATAAGGTAGTGGGGTGGGCTCGAGGGGCTGGATTGCTACTCCTGTTCCATGTTCTTATGTTCTTATGAGAAAGAGTGGATGAGTATGAAAGAGAGAGACTGAGAAAACAATAGATGGAACAGGGGAATACACAGTCGCATCAAAGAACCAAAAACCAAATAAACTACTTGAAGTCTGATGGCATTATGTCCATGGGATAAAGAATTATCAGCAACAGTCTGAGGATCACATCTACATGGTCATGACTTTTTTGCCAGAAGTCTTCGTTTGACTGAGCAAGCTGCTCTTCAAACAAACACAGAAAATGCTGGAGGATCCCTGGTGTGGCAGAAACTGTCAAGAGAGAAACAAAGTTAACATTTCAAGTACAACATGCCTCTTCACAATCATATTAGTCTCGAAACATTAACTCCGTTTCTCTCTCCAAAGATGTTGCCAGAGCAGAGCTTCTCAAGTATTTTCTGTTTGTTTCAGATTTCCAGCATGCACAGTATTTTGCATTTGTAGGTTGTTTCCTCAAACCACAGCTCTTTCGTTACATAGCCGAGTGGGATGCAGAATTTTATTCTTTTTCTGTCCCTTCTCTGTCTTTCTTTTAAGGCAAAGAGACTGAAAACATGCTGTTTGATGGAAAAGCTGCCATCATTCTGTGTGATTGGTAGCCCAGTTATTAATGTCCCAATGCAGTGTGCTTCAAGAAGAGCTTCGCAGTGTGCCTGAAACTTCATCTTGGAACTCCCTACAAACACTGGGCATTTACGAGTTGAAAGAATGAGGTCTGATGGAGAGACTTCAACCATCTGGATTCAGTGTCCATCAAAATTGACTTTGCAGGAAGTTTACCTGAATGCTTGTGATCTGGTTTGAAGATCTTGTACATAGTACTCCCACTGTTTCCAGGGGATGAAGTAGCAGCATGTTGATGGAATTTCTCTAGCGCTGTAATGGGTCACCGATACACAATCTAAGTTTCACTCTGGCACAGACAAATGTTGATGGCATCTATTCTGTAAACTTGGTCTTTTGTTAACAAACACTTACTGGTGTAGTCGAGAGAAGGCTGAACTGGTGCAACTGATGGAGTGGTTTAGATTTAGATTTTACCATGCGTACTCAACTACGGGAACTCAGGAGTATAGTGAAACAAAAGCACAAAGTTACCATTCTTCAGCACCATCTTAGCATACAAGAGACAGGATTAAAAAGAGAATCAGAAACAAAAGGAACAGCCAAAAGAAAAGGAAAATGTCCAGATCACTGCCCCCCAACTTTTCTTTCTGCCAGAAAAACAAAGTGCATTCCTCAGTCTGCAAACACTCAGGTGCCCCGAGTCCCTGCACATCGGTGCAAATAGAACACCACCATCTCCACTATCAATGATGTCCTTTTGAGGTAATTGAAAAGCTATAGCAAGTGATCAACATATTCCAGAGTGTCCTCTTCAATAGGTAAGAGGTATGGAATATTTGGTTGACTGGGCATAATTGCAGCATTTTGTTTTGACAATATTTGAGGATAGGTCAAACTTCCTGTCTGCAGAATTGAAGAGGTCAAGAACGGCTTAAAAACCAGTACAGAGTGAGCAACAGGACTGTCATTATTAACAAAGATGCAGAGGTGCTGGTGGTGTACTGGGGTGGACAAGGTCAGAAAGATAAGGACTGAGGCTCCGAAAGCAAATAAACCTGTTGGAATATAACCTGGTGTCATGTGATCTCTGACATTATTAATAAATCATAAACAATACATATTTATTCAGTCTAGTTTAGTTTTGGCATGGAGACAACTGAGGTTAAAGGGTTTTCCATATAGACTGAACTTAATACTTTCTTCAAGGGCAGTTCATTTTTGATTAGACAAGCAGTCAATAGTGCAAATAGTGCACTGTGCAAAATATTGAAGACAATTGCCATAATATGAAAATTTTCTAACAGTCCTCTTACCTGGTAGCATTTAGGTAGAAGATCTTTGCTGGCTGCTGGCAGAACAGCCAGAAGCTGCTCAAATGGCTTGAATGGTTTCCCTATATCAAACTTTATCTTCAACTTGCTGATATTACGGATGTCAGATAGGTAAGGTGCATAATGAAAAGGATAGTACCTGAACAGCGAAACAATGGTCTGATTAAATACACTGTGCAATAGCACTTATTTTGAAACAAAGAGTCACTAACCTGTTATCTTGAGGAATTAATTTATATTTTGAAGAGAACTCAAATTAGTGGGTAAATTTCTAATGGTATATATCAATAATAAAATAAATTTCAACTAAAGCTGTCCAAGCTTTTCAATTAAAATTGATATGTTGGGGCTTCTGTTGAAAACTTACCCAGGAATTTGAGTAGGCTTTTAATCCTCTAACTTTACCTGAGTAACTACAAAGCTGAAGTGAGTCAGATGTCTCCAAACTGCCATAGAAGGCTATGGTGACCAAGTCATTGAGTTATTTAAGAAAGAGATAGATAAATTCTTGATGAGGAAGGAGATCAATGGTTACAGGGAGAAGGCAGGAGAATGGGGGTTGAGAAACATATCAGTCATGATCAAATGGTACAGCAGGCTCAATGGACCAAATGGCCTAACTCTGCTCCTGTATCATATGGTCTAAAGTCTCTGTCTTTAAGGAATTTTTACAGAGGCTCCCAAATGCAGTTATTGGTCCAAGAAAATTATAATTTCTCAAGTCATTCTCATGGAGTCAGTTACATGAGGATTTCTGTATACACAACTTCAATATACCCTGCAAAAACAACAAACCAGCCACTGTAACTTCTGGGTCATGTTCTAACCCATGTTATCTTATTGTTTAAAATATCAACATCAGATCAGTAAGTTATTAGACTATATTACAAAAGTGAAATGCATCATGGTTCAGAGCTAGAGCCTGTTTAATACATTATAACATGCAAAGTTATCTGACTGAAGCACAGACAACTTTTTTTAAAGTTTATACCACTAACACCTACAACTCAGAAGGTTGAGATTTCAAGTCTCACTATGGTCAGTGCATTAAAAGGTGAAATATTAACAGCTTTATTTCATTTTCATATCCCTTTGTAAATTACGGTATAATTTTTTTTCTTTATTCATTCACAGGATATGGGTGTCACTGGCTAGGCAGCATTTATTGCCCATTCCTAGTTGCCCACAGAGCTGTTAAGGATCAAGCACATTGCTGTGGGTCTGGAGTCACATGTAGGCCAGACCAGGTAAGAATGGCAGATTTCCTTTCCTAAAGGACATCAGTGAACCGATTGGGTTTTTCTGACAATCAATAATGGATTCATGGTCATCATGAGACTCTTAATTCTAGATTTTTTTTAAAATTCAAATTCCTCCATCTGCTCTGGCAGGACTCAAACCTGGGTTCCCAGAACATTACCTGGGTCTCTGGATTAATATTTCAGCGATAATACCACTAGGCTATGAAAATGGGCTCCATATCAGAGACAGTTGTTCATACACATGAAGTACTCAAAGTCCAAAAATGTGGAGGCTAGGTGGATTAGCGCTAGGAAATGCGGGGTTGCAGGGTCAGGGTATGGAAGTGGGAAGCTTTCTGGTGAAATCAATGGGCCAAATGACTTGCTTCCATACTGTAAGGGGTTCTATGAAATGAATAAGTCACATCACACTTTCTCATTTCAAACTTGGTCAAATTCTGGAACAATAATAAGCCAGTGAGCGAATTTTCATTAAAACTCGGATGAAAAGATCAGTGAAATGAATTTCAATTTCTACCATTCATTAGAAATTCTATTCTTAGTAAACCCTACAAGAGCCTGAAGATCATTTAATATTTGGCACAAATTTAAGGATACATTTCACACCCAAGAATAAATCTTTATATTCCAGAAAATAGAAAGACCAGTGTTTAACATAACAAGAGGTAAGAAATAGATTCTGCTGTGGAAAATTTGATTAAAATGTTGTATTTGTATTTAAATATATCCGTGCAAACACCTACCAGCTCCAGGACTGCACACCATGGTAGTAATAGTGCAAAATCCATTGTATTGCTTGAACATAACATTCTGCTTGCTGAGCGAGAAATTCACTATTGGAAGAAAACAGAAAATTAGTAAATTTAGCCAAACAAAAGAAATTTCTAAATTCTGCTAATTTACTGAAGAATAACTTGGGTGGAAGCACTAGTTTCTGCACATTCTGAATCAGATTTTTCAACAAATGTATGTTTTTATCCTTCTGTTAGATGTTTCCTAATGCCTTGCCAACATCACAATTCTTCATCTACGACTAAGGAGTGACTACTTAGCCATTCATGTCAAGCTCAATCCTTTTCTCAATGAAGGTCCATTGTACTGAGTGAACAGTAACAATATTTGTGGTACTAGACTAACATTACAGAAAAGGTGCCAATACAAATATAACTACTGTGGTCGAGTTCCCAATTCTATAAGCAGAGTTTAACAATGGGTGTGCCAATTCTCTGTTACACCTCTGTAGGCAGATCATAGCATTATGAGAATGGAGTCTCAAATTCAGAGCCTGTAACTTTGATACGATTTATTGCAGATACATGCACCTAAGTACAGGGAAAAGCCTTGGTTTGTGAGCAAAGGACATATTGATCACAGGGTGCTTTGACAGAGCAAGGCATACAAGGCTATAGCTGCACAGGAGGTGCGCTAAGCAAGATCAACATTAGCAAAATCAACATTATTTGAGATTAGAAAGGTCTATTCAATAGTCTAAAAACAGCAGGGAAGAATCTGTTTTGGAACGTTGGTGCATGTGTTCAGGTTTCTGTACTCAAGGGTACACTCAAATGCTTTGGGTATAGATTCTCCTAGAACTTGGAAGGCGGAGCCAACTGCCTACTGCTTCACCTTTCAGTGTACTAAGACCTTTGTGGTCAACAAAGCAGCAATCTACGCAATCCGAAACACTTCCTCTCATGCATTCTCCATTGCCACTGGAGTGGGACATTAATGTCTAACACATGGGCAGTCCTTCAACCTAAAACCAGCACTGTGTGTTTTGGAAACATTTTTAATTCTAAATAGGGGATAAACATAAACACTACTTCCAGACAAAACAAAATTCACCTACTCAGAAACAACTTCTACACCCATCTTCGTCATGTAATAAACTCTCTTGTATTGCCTGAATTCTGTTTCAAACAAATCATTCTCATCCTCGTTGTCTTCATCCTTGTTATCATCCATTAGTTCTGGAAGTGATTTAAAAATACCACATGTAAGAAACAGAGTGAAATGTGATAGAAAATCAATTTAAATTCATTGCACTGGCTGTAAAAACTGAATATAGGATTTCAGCAAGGCGTTCGATAAGGTTCC